>NC_079514.1:26263060-26320332 GCF_000801105.2 Raphanus sativus | reverse complement strand
CACGGTTGGATCGATTGAACATGTTGTTGCAGTCTTCCATTGATGAATCTCTGAATGCTGGAAGCTGCTGGGTAGAAGGTGAAAAGTTTGAATTTTCGTGGTTTGAGGTGTCAACCTTTTATACCCATGTGTTGCCCTAATCGGTGAAATTCCGATTTTGTCTTTTAAGTTGTCCGGGTTAATATCGATCGATATTATACTGGCAATGTCGATCGATGGACGATGTCGTTTTGCTGGATGAAGTAGATAATCGATCGATGTAAAATGGCGTTTGTTGTCGATCGATTGTGGGGCAAAATCTGTCATTCTCAAGTAGATTTCCCAAGCTCTCTCTTCCCATAGTCTTCATCATATTTCTTCACTGTGGTCTCCACTGTGGAAAGAGGTGGCTATGTCTACTGCAAAACTCTCATGAAATCCGTTATCTGCCCAACTCCTTATTGAGTAATCTCTTCCTTTCGGTTGGGGTGGGATGGCGAAATTCGGGTAGCAATTGATCTGGTAGATTCGAGTTCATCATCCGATGGGTCTCTGTCGATCGATGATCCATAGTTGTTGTCGATCTCCTCTGACTTAAATCTGTCGATCGATGACGTTTAGTACTGTCGATCGATCCGAGTACTTGTCTCGTACTCAACTTCACAAATGACAAACTGTGATGATACCAGTATCATCTTCCTTTACCACTAAATTTGGCTGGTGGTTGTCAAGCTTGACAGGGTCGTAGTGGATATCTGGATCTATCATAGTCAAACACATCCTGTTGGTCTTCATGTCACATATGGCTCCTACCTGTAACCTAAATGCTCTTCCAGTAAGAGGGAGAGTTCCAATTTAGCTTGATGTCTAGGACATGAAAATCCACAGGGACGATAGCATTACCAATGTGCACCTCTAGGTCTTTGATGAAGCCTCCAGGTTTTCTCTGAGAGTAATCCACGAAAGTAAATATCTGTGGCGGGCTCTACTTGCAGGGCCTAGATGGTCTGCCATGACCTTTGGTAAGATGCTGACTGATGAACCGTGTCACATAGTGCGTGAGGAAATTCAATACCTTGTACCACACAGGTATTGCAAACCTTCCAGGATCACTCTTCTTTAGCAAAAGTAATCATTTTCCTTCTCTTCTCTGAGTTGTCAAACTTCTCCTAATGTCGTTTCAGTCTCCCTTGTTTCTCTCAAGAACATCCACAATCTCTTTGTGAAATAAACCTCCTCAAAAGGTTTCTCTGGTGGGATTTCCGTAACTCTCTTAGTGAACCATCAATCTCTTTTTCATTAGCTTCCCTCTTAAGGTTCTTAGGAATCTTCTACTTCCGACTCCTTAACCTTCTTCCTTCAGTTGCCTCTGATGTAGGTGTAGTGTCTGAAGGGTTACTAGTTATTTCGGTAGGGATAGCTTGTGGTTTCGGGTGTGGGTCTGAGTGCATTGATTCGGTTGCTGTCTATCGTGGTAGTTGCACTCGGTATATGAGAGGTGCGTGTCGATCGATAGGTGGAGAATAGGATCGATCGATACGTTTCTCTTCATTGTGTCGATCGATGAGTGCTCGTCTCGTCGGGTCGATATCTTCGTAGGTGTGGGTGGGTGGGTATTGGATGATAAGCAGTGAACTCAGCATGTGTCAAAATCCTAACCGCGTTGCAGACTGCAAGCGTATCCGGAAAAACATCGTCGATGTCGATCGATGTGGATAGTTGGTGTCGATCGACACCATTGCGATCCCCGAGACTTAGCGAACTTTCCACTTCAAATCTCCTTCTTGTAGCTTCTCCTGTTTCACCACTGCCAGAATCATCATCTATGATAGCATTGACGTGGTGTTTCCTATTTCCTTCCCCTACTTCCTTAGAAGTTCCAATCCTCCTGATAGAGTCTTCAGTCTGGACAATCTGAGTCTCAAGTTTCTTAACTTGAGTGAAGATGGTATCTATCCTCGTGGTCAGATTGTTAAAGACAGAATCAAATCTTCCCATTGAAGTCTACTGTAAGCTTCTCTGACCTTCCGAACTCTATCAATCATGGCATCAACTTACTCTCTTGGGTGGGTGGCGGTGGGTTTTGGTAAGCTGAGTTGCCGCTTGTTCCTTTGTGTTGGTGAAGGGTTTCTGATACTGTGAACTCTGGTTGTAGTTACTCTTCTGACCACTGCCAAAGAAGTTTCTGTTTCCACTCTGGTTTCCATATCTCTGAATCCAGTACCTCCAATGTAGTTCACATCTTCCTCTGTATCATCCTCTCTAGCCTCTCCTTCTTCAGCTGAGCAGACTGGTTGTCCCAGAAATGCATGTAAAGCATCTTCTTGGTTCTGACTTCATTCATCTGGTCTTCACCGATGGCTGCAACCGATTTCTTCTTGTCAGAGTCAGTGTTCTTGGTGCTGCTGCTGTTGGCTAGGGTTCTCAATAAGTCTCACAGCCTCTCTTGGATTCCTAGTGTTGAAGTTCCCCTCACTAGCAGTATCAAGAGCCATCTGATACCTTAAGGCGATACCTCTGTAAAGTGCTTAACAGCTGCACTTCATTGAATCCATTGGTGTGGACAGTCTCGCTGGAAGAACTTGAATCTGATCCACGCGTCTTTAAAAAGTCTTCACTAGGTTTTTGCGCGAAGTGGCTATTTTGCTCCTTAAGTCTTCAGCGCGTTGCCTCATCAAAGAAATTACGCAGGAAGGCTTTTTGATGTCGGCCCAGGATGTCAGTGATCCTGTAGGTAGCTGCTTGAGCCAGTGCAAGCTTCTCCAATCAGTGGTATTTGAAGAGCTTGCAGAGTAGGTAGTCCTCGGGGACTCCATCCATACGAATAGCAGAGCGATAAGATCCTCGAACCTTCTCCAGATGGTCCATAGGATGCTCGTGTGATTGCCAGATAAGGTATCTGGACACGAGAGAGTAGTACTGAAGCTTGAGCTCAAGTTCGGCTTCTGAATCTCTGGAAGTCGAATAGCCTGATCTGTTGGTGTAGTACTCGTCTGGACGGTTATAGTCTGCCAACGATCGTGTTGAGCTTCTCCTGTGCCTCAGCTTCAGTTTCGGGATTAGTTTCCCTGTGCATCTAGCTTCTGGACCTGTTGCATTACGCATATGACCATCTTGATCATACTGGTTTCCATTCTCGCCCTGCGTGAGAATGACAATCGCGACCATGCTTCGCGGAGTAGTTGTCGATCGGTATACGGTTAGAAGTATCGATCGATGTAGATCGGTGAACGGTATCGGTCGACGGTGCTGTCGGAGTGTCGGTCGAATGTTGAACGTGAGTATCAGTCGACGGTAATGCGGTTCTGTCGTCGATGCGGAGCGTAGGTCTTTGCGGATTGAGCGTTCCGTGTGCAGGATCCTCTGAGAATAATAGTTGATTTCCTTGTTGCTTTTGGACTGCTGGGCATGTACCTGAAAGACAAGAAAAATTTAAATAGTGAAGGGGGTAAAAGAAAACCTAAGATTAATAAGATTAAATCTAATGGCGATCAAAGCTCCCCGGCAACGGCGCCAAATTTGATAGTGCTCAAATTACCCAGTAGAGCTTTACTCTCTCAAATAAGAGGTACAGCTGTAGTACTTGGATCGAATCACGAGGAGCTAGGGAAGCAATTAAATAAATCTACTAATCAATCCTAGGCAAGGTTGATTTATATGATAGAAATGAAAATAACAATCCTAAAATGAGCAAGGCAGTTGCTGTCATGTCCCTGATCCTGGATATGATCCTTAGGATCGACCATGGTGCAAGGAGACGCACCAGTCAGGTCATGTGACCTAAACACAAGGGTATCATGGCCTGGAAGTAAGGTTAAGGGCATCAGGAAGCTAAGATATAGCTAAACCAAGAAGGAGACAAGTACAAAGGAGCTGACAAAGTGTGGCAGCTGGGAGATGCAGTGAGCAAGCTCGACCAGCTAGATGAAGTGTAGTGCAGCTCAGTGTAGCTCACTGAAGAGTGTGTCAGCTCCCTGAGCTGGATGAACTAGCTCACTCAGCTGGGTCAGCTGGGGATCAGCTCAACTCAGCTAGACTGAGTGTTCAAGTCTTGGGCAGTTGGGCCAGGTCCGGACAGTGGTCGGACCATGTGGACCACCCGGGTGTGCCGGTGAGCCGGTGGGCACTTATGGTTGAACCAGGGGCTTGGGCAACCAGCCTAGGCTTGTGTGTGACGTGTCTAGAGGTAGTTATTGCTGTCAAGGACGTCTGGTAACTGCCCTAGGCGAACAGGTGTGATCTGGACCATTGATTAAATCAATGGCCAGAAATGTTAATGAAAGGATGCAATGGTTAAGAAGTAACCACCCCTTCTTCTATATAAGGAAGGCAAGTCCGTGCCTTTTTCAGGCACGCCAGGGCTTCATTCTTCTTCCTGAAACACAAAGAAAACAGAGAAAAACAGAGAGATGGTCGGATTACACAATCCAAGACCAAGAGAGGCTTGAAGGCAGCAAAGAGGCAGTTTTGATGGCAATCAAGGGGGAGTTGAGAACGACCCTCTGGTGTGTTTTGATTATGGTTGCGATGCCACAGGCTTCCTCTACATCCTTATACACATCCAAATAGCCAGGGAAGAATAGAGATGACCGGATTCACTCTCAAAGTCCAAGAGCAGCCTTAAGGGCAGTGGTGTAGAAAGGCAGTTTCATGGGCACTGAAATGAGAAGTGATGGACGACCCTTGGGTGGTGTTTGATCATGGATGAACACACCCTAGGCTTCCTCTGTGTCTTAGGGACACACGCAATGGCCAGAAGAGAATGGAGAAGGCCGGACTCCACTCCCAAAGGCATGTACAGCCTTGAAGGTGGATGCAGTGCAGAAACTGGTTTCATGGAAGTTCCATGAAATGGAGGATGGGTGCGACCCATGATTGGATCTTATCAATACTGGAGGTATATGATAAGGCTTGATAGAGGCGTGCAATGGAGGAGCATGGCCAGACAGGATACAGGAAGCACAAGATCTAGTAAGATCAAGTATAAGGTAACATGTACATATGATTACTTTGTGGTTTATGTTGGTGTCTCTTAGGTGCATATGAGGCCAAGTATGGCACGCCCTTGGAGACCATATATTGTGATGTATTGTAGGGATACAGGACCCTCAGGAAAGGGACGGATCATAGTTGAACTAATTCATCCATGTGGGATGGTAATTAGATGCTACGCACAGGTAGTGATTCATGGTGGTTCATAGTGAACCAGATCTATTGTTTTGCATTACCAATGGCTTCAGGCCGTGGCAATGAGGTTGAATCATATATGGTATGATAGTATCAACCTTGGGTTGTACAGGATTGGCTGAGAGGCATGAAGAAGAGCAAGACTGACCAGGTTCATTGGGACATGGTTCCATGGCCGGTTAGGTATGTGTGAAGACTCATCAGTTCTGAGTCATGTGGGGTGTGGTGGTTGATTGACTCATCATGGTGAGTATTAATCTGCTATTATCTATTCTATGTTGTTCAGACATGGAGGTACTGAACCATGGAGTGGCCGATTCAGAGAAATCTCTCCATGGCATTGGTTGGGCAGGTAAGTGGAGATCTGATAGTTCCTGAAGGAATTGTTAGGATCCGACTTCAAATATCTCTTAATGGGTATTTATCATGAATTATCATGGTGAAAGATTAGTTTTATCTCATTGATTTAGAGGTGGTCAGTTATGGCCATATGGGCTGTTCATGGGCGAGATCAGTATGATCGAGGCCAGTTCTGAGAAATCTGACTTGACCATTCTCTTAGTTATGATTATCATGATTTATCATGAATTTTAATTAGTTTTTGGAGCATGTTTGCTTGAGGTTGATTTTGCAGCTGAAGACTTCCCAAAGGTACTTGGTTTGTGGGGATGGTTGGTTGAATGACTAAGTACCTAAGGGGAGAGTTTATACAGGTATAATGGGGAGTTGACGAGTGGATGGGGAGCTAGTCAAAGCTACCTCGCAGCTCGATCAGCTGGAAGAGAGTTGAGAACCTCAAGTGAAGTGGTTCAGTTCAGCTAGCTGGATGAGCTATCTAGACAGCTAAGGCAGCTGAGACAAAGAGCTATCAAGCTCCGTAGATGTGGCAAAGGTATGATCTAGCAATTCTTGCATAGATCTAGATAGAATGGTTTAGGGAACAGAACCTCGGATATTGTATGACTTGGATTATGTTCAGGATCAACCTTGGAGCTGGTAGTAGTTGTGTGTCTACTGATCATGGCTAAGGTGATTCGACCTGACAAGTGTTAGATTGGTTTTAGACCAATGGTTGATAGATAATATTCCGCTGTGCATAAGTTGAAAGGATCTAAGCTAGGGAATGACTAAGGTAGTCTTAAGCTAAGGTCCAAGATAGACTTCGCCTTTAGGCGAAAGTATATACAAAGATTGAAAATTGAGTGGTTCGGTCAGGGTATGGACTGAGCGACGTGAGGCATCGACCGCGGCCTAGCCGGCGGGTTCGGGTCTTACAAGTTGGTATCAGAGCATGCTTGATTCTAGGATCGTTGGGTTGTGGTTGTTCACCCATGCATCCGGACAAGTAGATGCTGATGTGATTAATCCACCAGTTTTATTGTTGACTCAGCTAGAGGAAGTTAACAATGAAGCCGGATTGACTGTAAGTCATCTCAACCCTACTGAGGTTCTAGTGGGGAGAGCTGAGCTGCAGCTGGAAGGGGAAGTTGAATCCTCTTGTGATGTGAACCGGGCTGATCCAAACAATTGTTGCAAACAATAAGAGGACTGACCGGTTGATTGGGCAGCTGTTTTGGCAGCTAATGAACAAGCTGGGCCAGTAGCTGAGGTGGTCTAGATTGATCCACCAGCTAGGGCAGCTTGGTTAGTGGACTACCTGAGGGTGCTGGAGCATATAGCTCGGATGAGAACTAAGTATTTCTCAGGTAGTATGGATCCTTTTGAGGCAGATGAGTGGAGGTTCTGATTGGGTTGTAACTTCAGCTCAACTCACTGCTCAAAGGTAGTATGTTCCAAACCAAAATTATTTCTGGAAACTGAGACGACCATGGAACCTTACTAGGTGAGCCAAGAGGGAGCTGAGGCAAGATAGGGTATCATGCTTGTGAACGGGAAAGTTCCAAGGTGAACCGGCTTGGCCAAGATGCATTCTCCAAGGGCAAGATCCTGAAACAGAAGGTTGGTTGATCTAATTATCTGGAAATAATAGACGGATTGGACGGATGTATGCAATGCAAGATCTTTTATGGATGACCGGGACCAGGGAAGTAACATGAACCTGAGAGTGGCTTAGGTTGAAAGAAACGTGCAGCACTCCTTGGGGGTAAGTGTTATCCTTGGTGGCCATTCAAAACAAGTGAGCATCTGCGAGGTTCAAGTTGGTTAAGGGAGATGCTACATGGCTAGTATACGAGTGGCTTGGGATTAGATGGATCAGCTGGGACTCAGTATAAGCCAAGGTAGGATTCCTTATATCAATTTGAATGGATTGAGTATATGATGTTAAGTGGCTTAGTATGATGGGGATTGAGGTATATTATAAACACTCTTGTGAATGGTATGGGACATTCACAGAAGTGTGACACTTTGGAGAATGGTATGGGACGTTTTCCAAATGTGTGATCAAACTGATGTCTTACTCATCTAGGTACTTAATGATCAGTGGTGTGGAAACACATGTACTTTCCGATACTGGAGCTACACATAGATTTGTGAGTCCAGGATTGATCGGAAAGGGTTTGTTCCAGATGGGAACATGGGATTGTCTGGTTAGAGACATCCTGGTATTGATCACAGACAGGGTAATGCATGCGGATCTGATTGTTGATCACAGACATGGTAATGCCTGCGGATCTGATTGTAGTCCGCCTTAAGAATCACGAGGTGATCATAGGCATGGACTGGCTTGGCAAGAATCGGGCCACCTTGGACTGTCATCATGAGAGGATGCAGTTTGAGAGTGGGTGTGGACCCCCGATCAAGTACCAAGGTATTAATCCGGTCTCTGGATGCTTAGTGTTATCAGCAGTCCGTGCAGAAAGGATGCTTGAGCGGGGTTGTTGAGCCTAGTTGGCCACAACCAGCACTAAGGAGGTCGTAGGGGTTGGTGGCCCGGACGGGATACCGCTGGTCAGTGAGTTCGAGGATGTGTTTCGGGCGCTACAGGGCATTCCCCCTGATAGGCTGACCCGTTCATAATAGAACTGGAACCAGGGACGGCCCCAATGTCAAAGAATCCATACTGCATGGCTCCTGCCGAGATGGCCGAGCTGAAGTCGACTAAGTCCACTAAAGGACGAGGGTCGCAGTACAACCAAGTCGGAGATTGACCTAGGGTTGGAATGAAGTCGACCAAGTCCAGTGAGGGACAAGAGTCGCATGACAACCAAGTCGGAGATTGACCTATGGTTGGAATGAAACGGTGGAGTCCCAGAGTGGACAGGACCGGAATGTGATCGAGTTCTTTTAAAGACTTGACTGATACATCGAGTGTCTTGGAGATTGGGTAAATCTACTAAGACTCGAGTATGCAGAAAGTTCTTAAGGACTAAAAATGATCTAGTCATGGACAAGGCTCAGAGAATAATTGACTTGGTGTATACTAGACTGCAACTTGGTAAGTTGAGTTTAGTGACAAAAGTCTGTTATGGTGTGATATGTAAAAGGAGAAGACCACTTGGTTCGGAATCAAGTGAGTTCCGTCCAAGTGGGGGAGACTTGTTCATACATTGATCAAAAAGGTGATCAGTGAAAAGGAACAAGGATGATGATGCAAAAGAGTTCGGTGGAACCTTTGGCATCAAGCAAGACGACAGCACCACTGGATTCGAGGACGAATCCATTCTAAGTGGGGGAGACTTGTCATGTCCCTGATCCTGGATATGATCCTTAGGATCGACCATGGTGCAAGGAGACGCACCAGTCAGGTCATGTGACCTAAACACAAGGGTATCATGGCCTGGAAGTAAGGTTAAGGGCATCAGGAAGCTAAGATATAGCTAAACCAAGAAGGAGACAAGTACAAAGGAACTGTACAAAGTGTATGGCAGCTGGGGATGCAGTGAGCAAGCTCGACCAGCTAGATGAAGTGTAGTGCAGCTCAGTGTAGCTCACTGAAGAGTGTGTCAGCTCCCTGAGCTGGATGAACTAGCTCACTCAGCTGGGTCAGCTGGGGATCAGCTCAACTCAGCTAGACTGAGTGTTCAAGTCTTGGGCAGTTGGGCCAGGTCCGGACAGTGGTCGGACCATGTGGACCACCCGGGTGTGCCGGTGAGCCGGTGGGCACTTGTGGTTGAACCAGGGGCTTGGGCAACCAGCCTAGGCTTGTGTGTGACGTGTCTACAGGTAGTTATTGCTGTCAAGGACGTCTGGTAACTGCCCTAGGCGAACAGGTGTGATCTGGACCATTGATTAAATCAATGGCCAGAAATGTTAATGAAGGGATGCAATGGTTAAGAAGTAACCACCCCTTCTTCTATATAAGGAAGGCAAGTCCGTGCCTTTTCAGGCACGCCAGGGCTTCATTCTTCTTCATGAAACACAAAGAAAAACAGAGAAAAACAGAGAGATGGTCGGATTACACAATCCAAGACCAAGAGAGGCTTGAAGGCAGCAAAGAGACAGTTTTGATGGCAATCAAGGGGGGAGTTGAGAACGACCCTCTGGTGTGTTTTGAATATGGTTTGCCATGCCACAGGCTTCCTCTACATCCTTACTACACATCCAAATAGCCAGGGAAGAAGAGAGATGACCGGATTCACTCTCAAAGTCCAAGAGCAGCCTTAAGGGCAGTGGTGTGTAGAAAGGCAGTTTCATGGGCACTGAAATGAGAAGTGATGGACGACCCTTGGGTGGTGTTTGATCATGGATGAACACACCCTAGGCTTCCTCTGTGTCTTAGGGACACACGCCAATGGCCAGAAGAGAATGGAGAAGGCCGGACTCCACTCCCAAGGCATGTACAGCCTTGAAGGTGGATGCAGTGCAGAAACTGGTTTCATGGAAGTTCCATGAAATGGAGGATGGGTGCGACCCATGATTGGATCTTATCAATACTGGAGGTATATGATAAGGCTTGATAGAGGCGTGCAATGGAGGAGCATGGCCAGACAGGATACAGGAAGCACAAGATCTAGTAAGATCAAGTATAAGGTAACATGTACATATGATTACTTTGTGGTTTATGTTGGTGTCTCTTAAGGTGCATATGAGGCCAAGTATGGCACGCCTTTGGAGACCATATATTGTGATGTATTGTAGGGATACAGGACCTTCAGGAAAGGGACGGATCATAGTTGAACTAATTCATCCATGTGGGATGGTAATTAGATGCTATGCAACAGTTAGTGATTCATGGTGGTTCATGAGTGAACCAGATCTATTGTTTTGCATTACCAATGGCTTCAGGCCGTGGCAATGAGGTAATGAATCATATGGTATGATAGGTATCAACCTTGGGTTGGTACAGGATTGGCTGAGAGCCATGAAGAAGAGCAATACTGACCAGGTTCATTGGGACATGGTTCCATGGCCGGTTAGGTATGTGTGAAGACTCATCAGTTCTGAGTCATGTGGGGTGGTTGGTTGATTGACTCAGGAACTGGTGAGCATTATTAATCCTATTCTATGTTGTTCAGACATGGAGGTACTGAACCATGGAGTGGCCGATTCAGAGAAATCTCTCCATGGCCTTGGCTGGGCAGGTAAGTGGAGATCTGATAGTTCCTGAAGGAATTGTTAGGATCCGACTTCAAATATCTCTTAATGGGTATTTATCATGAATTATCATGGTGAAAGATTAGTTTTATCTCATTGATTTAGAGGTGGTCAGTTATGGCCATATGGGCTGTTCATGGGCGAGATCAGTATGATCGAGGCAAGTTCTGAGAAATCTGACTTGACCATTCTCTTAGTTATGAATTATCATGATTTATCATGAATTTTAATTAGTTTTTGGAGCATGTTTGCTTGAGGTTGATTTTGCAGCTGAAGACTTCCCAAAGGTACTTGGTTTGTGGGGATGGTTGGTTGAATGACTAAGTACCTAAGGGGAGAGTTTATACAGGTATAATGGGGAGTTAGACGAGTGGATGGGGAGCTAGTCAAAGCTACCTCGCAGCTCGATCAGCTGGAAGAGAGTTGAGAACCTCAAGTGAAGTGGTTCAGTTCAGCTAGCTGGATGAGCTATCTAGACAGCTAAGGCAGCTGAGACAAAGAGCTATCAAGCTCCGTAGATGTGCCTTGGTTGGGCAGGTAAGTGGAGATCTGATAGTTCCTGAAGGAATTGTTAGGATCCGACTTCAAATATCTCTTAATGGGTATTTATCATGAATTATCATGGTGAAAGATTAGTTTTATCTCATTGATTTAGAGGTGGTCAGTTATGGCCATATGGGCTGTTCATGGGCGAGATCAGTATGATCGAGGCAAGTTCTGAGAAATCTGACTTGACCATTCTCTTAGTTATGAATTATCATGATTTATCATGAATTTTAATTAGTTTTTTGGAGCATGTTTGCTTGAGGTTGATTTTGCAGCTGAAGACTTCCCAAAGGTACTTGGTTTGTGGGGATGGTTGGTTGAATGACTAAGTACCTAAGGGGAGAGTTTATACAGGTATAATGGGGAGTTAGACGAGTGGATGGGGAGCTAGTCAAAGCTACCTCGCAGCTCGATCAGCTGGAAGAGAGTTGAGAACCTCAAGTGAAGTGGTTCAGTTCAGCTAGCTGGATGAGCTATCTAGACAGCTAAGGCAGCTGAGACAAAGAGCTATCAAGCTCCGTAGATGTGGCAAAGGTATGATCTAGCAATTCTTGCATAGATCTAGATAGAATGGTTTAGGGGAACAGAACCTCGGATATTGTATGACTTGGATTAGGTTCAGGATCAACCTTGGAGCTGGTAGTAGTTGTGTCTACTGATCATGGCTAAGGTGATTCGATCTGACAAGTGTTAGATTGGTTTTAGACCAATGGTTGATAGATAATATTCCGCTGTGCATAAGTTGAAAGGATCTAAGCTAGGGAATGACTAAGGTAGTCTTAAGCTAAGGTCCAAGATAGACTTCGCCTTTAGGCGAAAGTATATACAAAATTGAAAAATTGAGTGGTTCGGTCAGGGTATGGACTGAGCGACGTGAGGCATCGACCGCGGCCTAGCCGGCCGGGTTCGGGTCTTACAGTTGCTCCAACTAACAATATGAAGGGTTGTTTAAATGGGATAAAGAGTGCTAGACATAGGGTTTCTATTCAGGAATGGAGATTATAATCTCTATAAATGCTTTAATAAGTTGCTTGCATGATACTATAGATCTCAGCCGCTTAACATATGTGAATGAATCACTGGTTAAAATATCTAGATCTCTGGCCACACCTTTCGCATGATGACACAGAAAAAGAGTCGGTCGATATCCTTTTGAGATATCGAGCGATACACCTTTCGCGGCGCCGATCGATTTACCAGTAGGGTATCGATCGACGGCTTCTGGATCTGCCTAGGCGCGAACCGAATATGACCGCGAGGTCTCAAGGAGGAACTGTCGTTCTTCTCAACGGGAAACAGGCATCGCTCAAATGGATAATTCAAGATAATCTAAGATCCTAGTGATCTATGTTCTAGTTAGCTACTCTAAAACAAGCATAGGGTACAATCCATTTGATGAGTATCACAACTTAGCAATTATAGCTTGGGGCTAATCCCACAAACCTATTTAAACCCTAGATCTAACAAGTAGACTACTCAGACATAGCTAAACAATTCATAACAATAGATAGATGAAAGAATTGCATAGATAGAATAAAGTAGGAATTCAAAAGGTGATGAGAAATCTCTCCAATCTCTCTCAAACAAATAAAACTCTAGTCTCTCTCTCACACTCTCTGCTTTGGTTGTGAAAAGCTTCAAGCTTCAAAGGGTTTCAAAACTTGCCGTCAAAAAGACTTTGCAGGAGTATTTAAGCATTTTCATTAGGTTAAAAACTCGTCAGGGGCAATCTCGTAATTTGGTGAAGTCTTGGTGAAGTAGTCGGCTAAACCATTTCGTCCTCGATATCGATCGACAACACTGAATGTGTATCGATCGATTATAATCTTCTAGTATGCGGATCTTCTCAGCTGCATCGATCGACAACTCAGGATGAGTATCGATCGATTGTAATCGCAATGTTGACTTCTGACTTAGTCTTGAATGGTCAAATCGGATGTATCATCTCTTGTACTCCAAAATGCTCCAAAAACATCACTTTCTCACGAAATGCTCCTGAACCTGAAAACATACCTAACAGGCTAGAAAACAGATTAAATATATAATAAAATACTAGTATACCATGGTTAAAAACGGGTAAAATCCATGATATATCAATATTCATCTTTGAAGATTATTCTTAATGCTTGTTTAGAAGTAATTACCCTGAACTTGATTATAGATTTATTGTCTGATATATCTTCTCTGAGCTAGGACTTGCTAGAGACAAACGAGAACTGATTTAGCAACCCTAGTGAATTGTTATCAACCCGTGCGTAAAGCTTACTAAAGGCGCGTCGATCGATTCTCCTATAGAGACATCGATCGATACGACGCAAATCTTGTCTATCGATACGCCTAATCTGGCATTGATCGATGCTTTCCTAGTAGAATTAACAATGAGAGTTGGAGTTCTTGGGTCTAGTAATAGATAACCATTCAACGAGAGTTGATCGGTTATTCTTATAAGTTGAGTTCTATAATATCATGCTTTAGTCTCTGGTATCATTATAATCATGACTTCCTGAATAGAAACCCTAGATCTAGCAAACCATCCTTCCATCAAACAACTCTTTGCCAAGTTGAATAATTGTCTTATTCGACTTGTTTACTGCTTTATTTACTGCTTTATTTATATTTACTGTCTTATAAAACTATTAGCCTAACTTAATCCTATAACTATTAGATCTATTGTGTGCCCTAGCTCCTTGTGAATTCGATCCCTAAGTACTACAACTCAACATCTTATTTGAGAGAGTATAAATCACTCCTTAGGGTAATTTGAGTGATATCAAAGATCAACCCAGGGTATCATCTCATCTCGATGTTCTATGAGCGGAGAGACTCCTTGCTCCGAACTGATGACAAGAAAGACCGATGCGGCAGTCTGCTCACTCCTCTGTTCCAGCGCTTCAACATCAACCTCGGCTCCTACGCGGTTGTTTCTGAGATTGAGTACATTGACACCGCTTATCTGATCGCCTGCCACATCTTGCGCGACGAGAGCACCTACAAGTTCACTGACAAGGAAGGGAACCCTCTGTACTGCAATCTTCCTTTTCCTGGGTTCACAAACTTCTTGACTTTGGAGAACATCGTGTTCGTGCCCGATGCAGAGCACCTATGCGAGGATCTTGCGTGCCAGTTCCAAATGTGGATATGGATGATGTTGAGTATGTGAATCCACTTGCTGATGGAGAGTAAGATCTGGAGGACCTCACTGATGTTACAGATGACGACGCCTACAGACGCTAGATGGTTGATTCCCAGAAGAAGAACAACAGCCTCCTGAAGAGGATCCTCAAGGCAATCACCGGCGGCTGCATCAGAGGACAAGATGAGCAGACACCGCAGAGAACAAGGCGCCCAGGAAAGGAACAAGTCGGCACTTCAACTGGAGGAGAGAGACTTGCGTGCAACAGGAGGACAGCTGCTCACTCCGGAAGCGGCGATTCAGACTGAGTCCGCAAGGACTATTTCTATCCCCTTGTTTCATCCATCTGAACTATTTATTTTCTGTTATTTGCTTTTATTTGGTGTGTTTTAGCTTCTTCTGGTTTATTTTCACAACCAGGGATGGTGTGAAGTAAGTCTAAGGAGCGATTGAACTATTTCCTTGTGTCATTTTCATGCTTTTATTGATTCAGTTTTAAGGATCGAGTCAGTCAAAACTGTTGTGGGAGTCATGACCTTATTTTGTGATGATCTCTTAACCACCTCGTGCTTTAACCTTATAATTCAGTGACCTTAGTAGTGATGAAAGACCCACACATGGACCTGGAACACCCTGACTTATCTCATTTTACACTCCAGAAGTTCTCTACCGATCATGTTACACTTGGCAGACTTAACTCCCCTTTATCTGAACCTAATCTGGACTTTTATTCTTCTTGTTATAGGCACTAGATCAGGGAGAATGAGACTTACACTCAGGACTTCTTATCCTTTTTATCCCTCTTGCTGTTCCTGAGTGGCTAGCTCATCTTTTGCTAGTTCCCACCTTGTATCCTAACCTTTTGTTTCACCCTCATGCAATTGCTTTTCTAGTACTTTATGTGCAGATATGTGAAAAAGGTTGGAGAGAAAAGGATCGACACAGTTCTTACTCATTAATACTCACACATTCAGTGAAGGTGGAACACGGTGGACAAGAGAACAATCAGTAAGAGTCTGTTCCGATATCAGAGAGAACAACGAAAGAAGGCAACGGCTAGAATGAACCAGGAGAATCACCAGTGGCATTCCGAACATAACATGTTGACTCCTTCCTCGTCACCCATCATCTTGTATCTGTATATATATATAAAAAATATTGTTTATTGGTGATGAGAAGGGGAAGAATCTATGATGCATGCTACTGAGGAAGTTGGGAAAAGTGATGGTGGTTTCAGTGAAGTGTTTTGAAGGGAGGTTGATACGCACAGAGCAGTCCTATGATCGATCTAATCGGAGAGCAGTCCGACTAGCAGAGATGAGTAAGGGCTGTGGACATCAATGGAGCCGTCCTCTCACGACCATTTTGCGCGATATCCTGCATCCACTCTTGGTAACCCCTAAACACTCTTGAAACTCCACCATAAAAAAAAAATTTAGCATGTTCTATACCTCACGCTAACCTTAATTGAGCATAACGAGTTTTGTCTCGAAAGTGTTGCCTTTTCAGGTTGAGATGTAGAGTATGGAGCCGATCTTCGAACAGCGATCAGGGGATTCCCAGTAAGTGTGTGTGGTCCTAGTCTACGGCTTGTATGGTTCAGAGATTTTTGGTAAGAGTATGGTTGCTGAGAATAAGCGAGTTCCCACACTTTCAAACATTTCTCCATGTTCTTGATACTTGCCTTGTTCGAGGACAAACAAGGATCTAAGTCTGGGGGAATTGATATATGGTGTTTTTGACATCATTGTATATATGTTTTCATTTTATTTAAGTCTCTAATACGTGTCAGTCTAGTCTTTTTTGATCCTTTACTGGTCTGGAGTCGGTAGAAGAGTGAAGAGAAGGCGCATGAAGAAAAGATGTCCTTTTTGAGTAATCCTGCGGAGAACACTCATGGAGAACAGTCCCGAGACTATTCTTAAACGGAACAATCAGGCGGAGCGTTCCTAAGGTTGTTCCCGACGAATAAGGAAACTTCTAATTCGGGAATTAAGACCCAATTGCCCTAATCTCTTTTCTACCTATTGGTGCCTCCATATAAAAACAGCATCTATCCTCTTATTTTATTATACCCTAGTTTTACAAGAGAACTATAAGCTTTTTGCTATCTGCAACTTGTAAGGGAGAAGAATCCACTCTCTCATAGAAAAGATTATCTGAACCCTTTGTTTTCTATTGTTGTTCTTATGAAGTATTTTTCAGGATTCATGTCTTTGATTGCTTGCATCATGATCGAGTAGTGATCTACCTCGCCTAGGGTTTTTAGGGTGTTGAAACATGAGCTAAACATAGATAAGCGATTTTCAATTGTTCTTCATTCATAATGTTCTTAATGCTTTCATTAACCTGATCACATGATGTTAGATCCTAAGTTCAATCACCTAGCTAACCGCTTAGGAGATAACTTGACATGTATTGAATGAGCTTAATATCCCTAATCAGCGAAAGTAGATATTAGGGTAGTAAGTGAACCGATCGGACCTGATCTCTAAGGCTTGCAATCTATTCTCATCTTAACGACAGTTAGATGGTGAGATCTATCTTCAAAGGGATCACCACCACGATAGTGGGGTGTTGCAGCTGAGTGATCCGAGTTCTAGAAAGCACTGCATCGCGCTTGAATAATTGTTTGGCTCCAATTCAACACCCGATGAAATACCCTAGGCTAGATTCTTGTTAAATTTAATCAATCTCTAGTTTCACTTGTTTTCTATCGTCACCTTGAAATCAAAATCCAATTTTTTTCTTTGCTTAATTTCGAAACTTATAAGAGTAAAGTGTAGACTGGTCCTCTGGAATTGAATCTAAAGTACTATAATCACAACTGTTAACTTAGCAGTAACAAGGATTAATTTTTAATGTATCATGATGAAAGTATAGTGTCCTTATCATGATAAATACCTTACTTCTTGGAGATGAGCTGGCAAATAAGGAAGAAGAAGCTAACGGGGAAGGTTGTGAGAATCAAGTCAACAACTGAAAATATATAACAAACTCATCTTTTTCATTAGTGAGTTAGACATTTTCTAAAAAATTGTAGGACGCATAGAGAGATCTCTTGTGTATGGGCTCAAATTCTCACTTGAGATCTTGGGATTGTATTTCACTTCATTTTAACAATAATACCATAGTTAAGCTTTATCACATCATCTTAGAGAATGTTTGTCTGCGGGTCAATGTAAGTGGAAAAATTGGTTTTGAAAATGCTAAACCGGTGAAATTCAAGGATGGTTACATGGTTTCCCTTGGTCAGCCAACCAAGCAATACATTGATTCAGCTGAAATTAAGCCCAAATGCTAAAAAGAAAAAAAATAGCTGAAATCTTAAATATATCGTCTATAACCCCTTAAATCTGAGGGCTGACCCTGGTCATGCTATATTTTGACAGGTTAGTTTCATCTTAGTTTCTTAAAGTTCATACTAGTGAGTAGGGGTGGGCGTTCGGATACCTGTTCGGGTTTGGGCCTGGTATTTCAGATTTCGGGTATTTTGGTATAGGGATATAGAACCCGTTCGGGTATTTCTGTACTTCGGGAAGGGTTCGAGTATTTTTAGTTTGGTTCAGTTATTTTGGATCGGGTTCAGATAATCCCCAATATATTAAAAGATGAACATTTCAAAAATTAGAAACTCAAGTTTATATTAATTAAAAAAACCTTATCCTACGTGTCATTCAATTGGAGTGTTAAATTATCCTATTTGGCAAGCTTAGATTGAAATTGAAAAAGTGAATGATCCAATTTAATTTATTTATTTTCTTTCTTTAAATAAAACCTACGAAATTACCATAAATGACTAATATATATACGACAATTAATGATTCTAATAATAAAGATTTGATAAAAAAATTATTTCCTCCATCATTTTTTTGTATAATTTTATATTATTAAAATAAATTAAACAATCAAATTAGCTACAAAATTAACATTTAGATTTTTTCGAATATGTTATATTTTGAATTTAAAAAACGACAATAAATGACTAAAACTATTAAAATATTATGTTAAAATTAATGATCAAAGGTTAAAATTTCTATTATAAAAAGATACACATGATGTTAAAATCATATGAGTAAAAGTATCATTTAATAACAAATATATATATATATATATTAAAGATATACATATAAGAATTACATAAATACTTTAATATTAAAATTTTCAATGAATTTTCAAAAATATTTAAAAAATTATAAACTATTATATAAGCGCTGATGATAGAACTATATGATTATGAAGTCTCATTTAATAAATAACTATATAAAATATAGTATTCTTAGAAAAATATGTTGGGCCATCTTAACTTATATTATACTTTTTTATTAAACTAATTATCGAATTGATAAATAATGTACAAAAAAAATCTCGCACTTTCCTTAAATAAAAGTTACGAAATTACCTAATATGATTAATATATATATATATTATATAAATATGAAAATTAATTATTATGAATAATAAATATTTGATAAAAAATTTTGTATCTTAGTTCTTTTTTATTTATTTATATTATTAAATATATTAAACAATCACATTAACTATATAATAAACATTTAGATTTTTTATTATATGTTATATTTTGAGTTTTTGAAAATGTCTATAAATATTAGATATTTGAAGATCTCACTTTGAAAATTTTGGGATCAATAACTTAATTTGTTTTGTTATAATAAGATACAAATGATCATAAAATTGTATAAATATGAATTTTTATTAAATAAATATTCAAATTAAATAACTTTCCTTAAATAAAAGCAACGAAATTACCTAATATGATTAACGTATATATGAAATTAATGATTATGAATAATAATATTTGATAACAATTTGTATCTTAGTTCTTTTTGTTTAATTTTATATTATTAAAAGATATTAAATAATCACATTAACTATATAATAAAAAAATTTATACTTTTCTTATATGTCATATTTTGAATTTTTTAAAACGTCTATAAATTATTAGAAATTTGAAAATCCCACTTTGAAATTTTATGATCAATAGCTTAATATTAATATGAATTTTTATTTTATTAATATGAATTTTATTAATAAATATTCAAATTAAATAATATATATATATATATATATGTAAATACTAATGATTTAAAGCAACAAGATCGGCTACATCAATTAAGTCGTCTAGTTGAAAACTTTCAAAACTATGTGGAAGAATAAAGTCAAAGTAATTCGATTTTGAAAATAAATAAGGTCCTGGTTCTAAAATCATTAAAATGGTTCTTAATGATATGAAAGTTAAATATTAAAAAATTGTAGAACCTATTTTTGAAATAAAAATGACTTATTAGTTTTTAGATATAAACAGAGTGATAAAAAATTTAAACCCAAATCGATCAGGCTCATCATAAATTCAAAAATATATTTTGGTCCACAACTACAATTACAAATGTTCAGCCCAACATATTCCACATATATTAAATCACTTGAACTATAATTAAGTAACAATTTATTACAACTGAGGCTTCTTATTTTCTTAGTTTTTTTTTGATATTTTGCTTTATTTTAACAGTAACTAAATTGAAGTAAAGATTATAAATTTGATGGATAACAATTAGTTAAAATTCTTTACAACTTTTTTTATCTTTAAACAAACATAGTTGTGTTCAATCTAAGACATATTAATTTGATGAACACTAAATATGGAAGAATAATAAAACTTTTCTTTCATGCTTCTGTTTTTTTTTATTTTTATTTTTTAAATTTAGACCTTAATATTAATTTAGATTTGATTATTTTATTATATGATAGAAGATTTTTTTTTTGTTTTTTATTCTTTTATGCAGAATATTAGTTATATTTTACAACCCAAAATACTGAAAAAATCGAACCGAAACTAACCTGATATTCGGATTGAACACCCCTAATCCAAATAAAACCAAACTATTATTTCATTCTCCAAAACATAATAAAAATAACAACTTCATTCGGCGCAAGGCGCGGGTCTTATCCTACTTAGATTTTAAAAGAAAAAGAAATATTTTTTCACTTTTAAGTATCTTACATTTAAAAATATAGATTTCACTTAATTGATTTTCTATTTTTATTGATGGAATAGTTAATAAATTTGGAGATAACATTTAAAAATATATATATATTAATTTGACTAATTTTTTTAAACTTTAGATGTAACTTTTCTTAATACATAGAACAAAAAGTTTGACATGCATTTCAAATGAATATCAAATTATGTTTTCCATAATCTATCTATGTAAAGAATTAAAAAAGATAGGAATGAGCGGCGATACTAGGGTTAAGGCGACAGGCGAACCTAGGGTTCCAAAATCGGGGAATCAGGATGCGAGCATGATGGATGTAGGGGAGAGAGGGAAACCACCAGGAGACCCGCCGGATGCTTTGTCTTTGTGGGTATCCAAGGTAGCGAACACGACGGAGGGAGGGATGCCGGTATCGGAGAGATTGATTGACGATTCCTTCGTTTTGGAAAGGCTCAGGGTGGAGTTCCCGAATGGGGAAGACGGAGAACCATCTATCACGATCGAGTCGAAGGTGTTAGAAGCGATGAATGGAATGTGGAAGCAGTGTATGATCGTTAAGGTGCTGGGAAGGAACGTCGCGATCACAACCTTGAGTAAGAAGCTACGAGATCTGTGGAGTCCGAAGGGAGAAATGTACGTAATGGACCTTGATAGAACCAAAATCGAGCACCGTCCTTTTTGGTTCATGGACACGGCCCAAGGTGGCGTTCTTGTTTACCAGCTCGACCAAACCGAGGTTTTACCATCAGATCGTGCTGAATCTACTGACCGTGTCAACCCATCAGCTCATTCCGTTCATGAAGATCACCCGGTCAACCAGCCCGACCAGCCCGCGTGCGTCCTTCTCCTTACAGCGATGGACCCGATCATCATGGATGCACCTGGACGCTTGGATGAATCTTGACCAGTCTACATCAGAGTCCGCACCCTTGACCAAGACTGTCTCAAATTCGCCACTTTGACTGGTCTTCCATCATTTTCCGCACAATTGACTCATTAATAATTTTCTAGTCAATTGTTGTCTTTTTCTATGTATTGTTTTCCGTATTTTCTTTTTATTTTCTTTGACTACAAACCTTATAAATATGTAATCTCTGCAATGAAATAAAAATCAGATTGTTTTCCCATTTTTATGAGTTTTTCTCTTTGTTCTTTGTTTAGAACATTTCTTAGTTTCTTGGTGAGGTTATAGTGCCGTTCGTTTTGTCGCTGCAGGTCCCGGCGTCGGCGTCAGCGTCTGTTCGTGCGGTCAACTCTTGTTCGTTTAGTTGACGCAAGTAGCTGCGTCTGACGCCGCGTCTAGACGCCGCGTCCGTGCGTCGATCGCCGAAAAAACCTGCGTCGGAGTCAAAAATTCAGCGTCTGAGATATGTTTTTACACTTTTACCCTTATTATATTTGATTATTTACAAAAAAACCTAGCCCTAAATTTCTATTGACGCTGTTTGACGCTCCATTTTGACGCAGCCCTCTCCATCTCTCTCTGTCGTCTCAGCCTCTCCATTGCAGCTCTTCTCACTCTCAAGTCTCGCCATAACTCTCTTTTCTCAGCCTCTCTCCATCTCTCTCCGTCGATCTCTCTTGTCTCAGCTTCTCCATAGCTCTCCGTAGATCTATCTCGTCTCAGCCTCTCTCTCTCGACGTTCCTCTCAAGGTCAGACCCCTCATGCTCTCACTCTCTCTACGACGCTCAGACCCTCTCAAGCTCTCGATGACCATCTTACGCACTCTCTCAAGGTCATCACCTCTCTTTGAGCTTCGACCAAACCCATATCGAGCTTTCTCTTCTCCTCCACAGACGACGCCTCTCGAGCTCCCTCGTCTCTTCCACAGACGACGCCGTACAGGTTAAAGTCTTGAGCTTGTTTTTTCATTGTTGTTGTCAGATTCAAATTACATTGGATCGTTGTGTTTTATGCTGCTGTGTGTTAATGATGATTCTCCTGTTTCTTTTAAAAAGATGTGTCTCTACGTTTCAAGTTCTAAACACTGATTGTGGTTCTGAGATATTAACATGTCACCCAGACTGATTATGATTTAAAAGAAAGCTTTGCCTTGATCTTAGTTTCCTTATTTGTAATAGATCCTAGAACTCTTTCTTGTCTGTGTCTCTTTGTGGCTGCATCTTGATGTTCAAGTCATATTTTGGGGTTGTGATATATATTTTCTAGCTAATTTATTTGAACTAATATATATGGGTAGTTTGTTGTCCAAATTGTTACTTGTTTATGCACGGCATACTCATTATCCTACTTCACATATAGAACATGCGCCTCTGCTCACAACTATTGGTACATTAGGATTAAGTTCATGTTGTATTTGGAAGTTGTTGGGGTCAAAATCGGTCAAGACGAAATCGATGTCCGAAAGTCTCGGAAAAACATGAAAGATGTTAGAGCAACCTCGAGAGACTAATTGTTAATCGAGAAACCTTGGAAAATATTAAGTTCGAGATTAATCATCTCGAAATCAACGGCTAGAAACGTTTTCTACACGAGGAAAAACCTACGGAAAACTAAAAAGAACGCAAAAACACGCACAAGCCGAAGGAACCGAGCAGCCGACTCCGGTCGCGGCCGTGGCCGCCGGGCGGCTAGCCCCCGTGCTGGCCGTAGCCGGCGGCGGCTAGCGCCCGTGCTGGCCATGGCCGCCGGGCGGCTAGCCCCGTGCTGGCCGTGGCCGCCGGCGGCTAGCGCCCGTGCTGGCCGTGGTCGCCGGGCGGCTAGCCCCCGTGCTGGCCGTGGCCGCCGGCGGCTAGCGCCCGTGCTGACCGTGGCTGCCGGGCGGTTAGCCCCCGTGCTGGCCGTAGCCGCCGGCGGCTAGCGCCCGTGCCGGCCGTGGTCGCCGGGCGGCTAGCCCCGTGCTGGCTCGGGTCGTCGGGCGGCTAGTCTTCGTGCGTATGTTCTAGGCCCCCGGGTCGCCAGAAATCCGTATTTTGCGACTTTCCGAGATCCCGCAAACAAAACTCCTTTTCCTGCTCCAAGATTTCGGAGAACCCGTAAGACGTCAACGGACAGAAAGACTTCGTATAAAACGGTGATGGTTATCTTAAAACACCATTCGCCTCAGCAATGGATCGAAGATCTTCCGAAAGACTCGACATCCAAGTAGGAGCATTCTTTCAAAGAAATCGTAGAAAACAACGGAAGTCCGGAAGACGGCCCGAAAGGGACCAAACCCGATCGGACTGCCCATTTACGATTTTCTAAAAGATAGATACGACGGTTTACAATTATCTTCACATAACAAGATAAATGTTAAACTTCCGAAAGGATAAATGTCAAATTTCCGAAAGGATAAATGTCAACTTTCCCGATAAACACGAAGGTCGACGAAAATGGAAAAAGCCCAGCTCGCGGCAGACTCAGCCCATCAAGAATAGACCGTCATATGGGAGTATATAAGCAAGGCTAGGAGCAGAGGAAGGGGGATCCAAAAAAAATCAGAAGAAAGAAACCACACTAGAGCAACTTAGAACTTAGGCTTTTATTTCCTTTTTAGCGAGCTGCGACTCAACTAGGTTAGATCTAGGTTTTGAGACTAGCGACGATCGACAGCTCTTGCGGCCGAGATCTCGACCTGTTGTTCAAACGCTCTCCGCGAATTCGGAAATAAGATTCTTTCTTTTGCTCTCTTTTTTTTACGCATTTATTCCCAAACTAAACTCGTATTAACTTCGTCGTGCGTGGCCCATCAGATAGCCGGGATCCTCGGGGAAAACTAGGTCAACTTAGTTTTCCTACGTTTAAACTTAACTAAAATCGACAGTGCAAATTTCGGTTCCCACAGTTTGGCGCTAGAAGGAGGGGGATACACGGATTTATCTTTCTCGCAACTACGCACACCCAGTTAAGCATGTCTGCTAACGCGGAAAAAGACAAGCAAACGCACGACGGACCAGCCGCCGATGCCAACGCTAAGAAGACTCATGCCGGAAACGTATCGGCGGTCACTGCCGAGGCAAACACCGCGATGCTGGACCAGGTGAAGGAACTGTTCGCCACCGCCTAGAAACGGTCGGAAGAACAAGATAAACTAATGGCTTCACTCGCTAAACAGGTCAATACCTTAACAACGAAAAGCAAACTCCCGCGCGGATCCACCAAGGTGAGGCGTGTCAGGAGGCTCGACTTCGGAACTGCCGGAGACCAAGAAAAAGATGCCCCGAGAAAATCCCTGGAACTCATCCCTGACGATACCACTCCGGCGGGGCAGAAGAAAACGATGGATAACCTCCCACCTCCCGCAAGGGAAAACGAAGGAGACGACGTCGAAATAATCAATCTGGATATCAGCGATCAATCGGATCCGTCAGACGAAGACGCCGACATCCACCACAGAAGGACCCGAAGTCAGTCAGCTCGACTGGCGGCAGCCTTCGAAAAACCCATTACAGAAGAGGAAGAAGACCTCTACTGGTCAGAGCAAGAGAGGTTGGCTGAAGACCAGACTCGGGCCTATCACAGCCAACGTAGACAAAGGAGCGCGAACGGCGCCAACGAGATCCATGATTTGCGCGAGTACATCGCAAAACTGCAGCCGAGGTGAAAGAGGTAAAATCGCAGATTCACCACGCAACCAGCACTGCCCCCGAGATCGACCTGCTCCTCGAGGAATCGAGAAAGACTCCGTTCACCTCTCGAATCACGGACGCACGAGTCTCAGATCCCGGGAAAATAAAGCTTCCCACCTAGGACGGAACCACAGATCCGAAGGCACATCTGCAGTCCTTCCAGATTGTGATGGCGAGGTCTAAACTTCCGGAGCGGGAAAAAGACGTCGGCTGCTGTCTCCTATTCGTCGAGAACCTCAGAGGTGCTGCGCTCGAGTGGTTCTCACACTTGAAAAGAAACTCCATCGGAAGTTTCCGCCAGCTTGCTTCAGGTTTTCTGAAGCAATTCTCCATGTTCATGGACAGGGAAACTTCCGACGTAGACCTTTGGAGTCTAATTCAAAAGGAAGATGAACCGCTCCGCAACTACATAAGGAGGTTCAAACTCGTGATGTCCAGGGTAACAGGCCTCAGCGACAGAGTCGCCATCGACGCCCTGAGAAAAAACCTCTGGTACAAATCGAAATTCCGAAAGTGGATTTCTTTGGAGAGGCCACACACCATCCAGGACACTCTCCACAAGGCGACGGATTTCATCATCATGGAAGAAGAGATGAAAGTCCTAGCGCAAAAGCAATGGACCGCAGAAAGCGTCCGGCAAGAAGAAGACCTCTCGTAACGACAAGTACGTCCATCACGAAGGGGAAGACGTCCAAGGCGAACATAACTACGCCGTCAATTCCGAACAAGGAAGGACCGCCAGAAACACTTGGACGCGGAACTCGTACATGGACAATTCCAGCTGCGAGTTCCATCAGACGAGAGGTCACTCCACCGCCAACTGCAAAGTCCTCGGCGCTAGACTCATTACGAAGCTGCTTGCCGGCGAACTAGCAACGGTCAGGAGCGTGAAAGACCTGCTCCTAGATTCTGACCGTCCGCCGAAGACCGACGGAGCCAATCCCGAGAATAACGCTCCTGGAACTCAATCGGGCGAAAAACGCGGACGGAGACAAGACGGCGAAGGAAACAACAACAACCGCCAAAGGATCAACATGATCATCGGAGGATCGCATTTTTACCAGGACTCCGTTTCGTCGATCAAAGCCTACGACGGAGGGCCGAAACAAGCCCTGGATGGTGTCCAGAGGACGACGTTCCCAATCACGCAATCATCTTCGAGGAACAGGATACGGCCGGACTCGATAAACCCCACTACGATCCTCTGGTCATCGACTTGGTGATTCAGGATCTCGAAGTCGGCCGCATCCTCATCGACACAGGAAGCACGGTCAACATCATGTTCCGCGACACTCTGCAGAGGATGAACATACCCCTCGGAGAAGTCATCCCAGAACCAAGACCGTTGACTGGATTCTCGGGCGTCACGTCCATAACCCTCGGAAAAATCAGACTCCCGGTCATGGCTAAAGAAGTCACGAAGATCGTCGAATTCGCGGTAGTGGATAACCCGGCTATCTATAACGCCATAATGGGAACTCCTTGGATAAACGCCATGAAGGCAGTCCCGTCCACTTACCATCTCAGCGTCAAGTTTCCAACACCGACTGGAACAGCGGTAATCTGGGGAAGCCAAAAACAGTCGCGACTCTGCTTCCTGGCCGAACATAAATTGCGCAGCAATCGGAACGCCCCAGTAGCTAACCCGAAGCGAACTAAGAAGCATCTGAGTATCTCCGAGAACTCAGCAAAGAACAGCGCGGATTTGTCCGAACAGGCCACAACTCAGGATAGCGGGAAAATCCTCGAGTCCATCGCCGAAAGAACGGATGACCTAACTCCCAACGCGACCACCGACTTAGCTGAAACAGTCAAGGCGCCGGAAATCGTGGAGTAATAGCAACCGCGATAGAAACAGAACTACGAGATGGCTTGATCCTCGCAAGAGGTACGTAGGCAGCTCGTCGCAACCCGACGAGTTCAGCTATCCCCCTCACCAAAAAGGGGGGGGGGGGGGGAAGATGGGGACAAACATCCTTGTACTCCGCAAAAATACTTTTCACATGTACTCTACATTATAAAGTCTTTAATTCAAATGCTTACTCAACGCATAAACATTACGGAAAACGAAAATCATATCTTTGAGGAACGCGAGACGTCGTTAGTTCCCGAAAAGTCTTGATTCTCCATTCTCCTCCAAACAGTCCATCCGCGACTCTAAAAAAACTCTATCAAACAGTCTGTCCGCGACTCTAAAGTTCATTTCCGTCGATTGGCCCCGACGGAAAAACATAGAAACGATTCACTCAATCAAATTCGTAGTCTGGCTTCTAAAGAAGTCCTCTTGCATCCGACAAGGATACCATAGCGCGCTATACAAAAAAAATCCAAATTTTGGTTAGCTCTTCGTAAAGGAAGTAGCTCGACTCGTATCCAAACGAATCATATAAGCCGATAAGCACTTAGCAGATTCTAAAACGGTACGAGTCAGGTCGAAATCGCAAACAGGCAAAACGAAAGTCGATTTGTCATCGCACAGCTTCAGTCCGAAAGTAGACCTAGGTCTTGCCCTAAACCCGGCCTTACTGGTATCTAAGACATCTCATAGGCATAAGTATCCAGAATACGAGATTCCAAAATTTGCCTCTTATCGCTTACAAACCTAACGTTCGCTACAAAGTAACCTACAGATCAAGCGACAAAAAAAGAGATTGAATACGAAGTGACTGCACGTATTCAAACCCTCTACACTTGACGAAAGTATAAATCAAAACGCAGAATTCATAAAAGCATTCATAGCAGGGATTCAAAAGCCACCAACGGCCAATCCTGAGAAACACAAAGTCACGCGACCTCCTAAGGGTCGCAACACATACATACAAACAGCCACACTTGGCCTATCACAAATTATAATCGAATGCATAACAATCGGTTAGAGATATTCCAAACGAGGAGTCGGGCTGGTCGACCTCTTCACCCCTGTCGCCTGCATTCAAACCCGCGCCTACATCCGCCGTATCTTCCGAGACTTGGATAGGATTC
Source organism: Raphanus sativus (assembly GCF_000801105.2). Taxonomy (NCBI): domain Eukaryota; kingdom Viridiplantae; phylum Streptophyta; class Magnoliopsida; order Brassicales; family Brassicaceae; genus Raphanus; species Raphanus sativus. Next base: position 26,292,419 of record NC_079514.1, on the reverse strand, counting down.
CACAACTCTTGAATTCTCCCTTCGATCGGAGGAACAAAGGATTCGGCGTTAGCGCATATTCTCATCGAGCCATCCATCGCGGCAAGTTCGCCGGAAAGAGAGAAACCCTCACGCTGCATCTTGTGTAGAGTACCGACCGAACCACGACACTCGCGAAAATCGCCTACAAAGTCCTGAGCCTCTTTGTACGCTTCGAATTCGGTAGAGAAAATTTCGGCCCTTCGGTTCAGCTCGGCGGCAGCTCTTCTCCGCCCGCTCCTTTCCGCACGAACGAGGGCTCGAGCCTGGACCTCGGCTTGCCGGCGTTTTTGCTCCTCCACCTCCAACCGATACTTGGCGAATTCCCTTTCCGTTTCCTCCGCTTTGAAATGGGCCAGCCGGGCAGTACGGAAACTTCCATCTATCGATGCGTTCCACACTCTCACGGCCTGCAAAGAAGTCGAGGTCAAATAAAAAGAAAAGGGGATTTACTCAAGTTTCAAAACAAACCTCGTTGACCAAGCGAGCACCCTCCGCAGTCACCTTGTCCCTCTCCTCGTTGTCCAAAGACTCGTCACGGGAAAACGCCGGAGGGAGTTCATCAAAGAAGTCACCCGGGGGAGGAACACCCTGATTCTCTGTAGTGAAGTCAGGATCGTATCTCGGCAGCTCACCATTTCCCGACGAGGCCTCGAAAGCATTCCCTTTATCCTTCCGAGATCTCCGCCTCCGCCTTGAAGGGGCAAAAACGTAGGATCTATCATTGACACAGGGCCGCGTACCGCCTCGCGATCGGTGAAGCGCGACCGCCCCTCGAATCCGGTCAAGAGTAAAGGAGTTCCAGGAACAAGGCATTGTCCTAAAAATGTCTCTCTTGGTCGAAAGATCGGAAGGAACATGCGTGAGACACCTGTTCTCTGAACAAAAAAAACACACACACGTTCAGTACTCGCTTTTCGGATTCTAAGAAAGGGGATGCGACAATCTTACCTCGTTGGTACAACCAGTATGTCGGAAATAGGTGGAGAAAGCTTTCCTCGACAGACTCTCCATCTATCCTCACAAAAAAAGAAACGGTCAACGTAATCCTTGGCGTGCGAGGTGACTCCATGGATTACCGAAAAATTGGTCCTCGCCTTCATGGAGTATACTCCATTGATGCTCGTCGTCTTGGAGTTCCACAACCCTTCGAAGTCAGCAGGGCTAAGGTCCATCCCTAACTCGTAACTCAAAATCACAACGCCAAGCCAGCTTTCCAAAGCCGGCACGTTCAGCTGGCTGATTACGATTCTGAAACGGTCGAGAGCCTGAACAATGACCCCAGGGGTTGGGAACCACAGTCGGCATTGCGTCAGGAACGCCTCGTAGCAAGTAAAGTAACCCTTCAGAGGATGCTCCGAACTCTCATTCCCACGAGGAATGCGAAACATGACTCCCTTCGGAACCTCATAAAACTCTCGAAGAGTTCCGAGATATTCAGAGGATACTTCGCTCAGTGAGTCAGTTTGATCTTGAAGTCGCCGGGGAATCGGGATCACGGGAAGGGGAGCATCAGAACCGAAGACGGCGTCGCAATACGCGCTCCTGTCAATCTCTGGAACCTCGGGTTTCGGAACTTCCTCCTCGGCATGGAAACTATCCGAAGACGAGTGAGACTGCCTCCTCGAGGATTTTGATCTTGAAGTCATTCTTTTCTTAAAGGTATAAAGAGAATTTGCAAGAGAGAGATTAACTTAAGATTCTTGGGTGAAATAAGAATGGTAAAGAATTCACAAGTCTTTATAGGCAAGGATTTGACTATTTACCCCGACCTTCGACACGATTTCGTCTCCATACTTTCCTCACGAACCATACCGCAAGCTAGGACCTACAAACCCTACGGCTCCTAGCTAGCTGGGGGGCTAACTGTTGGGGTCAAAATCGGTCAAGACGAAATCGATGTCCGAAAGTCTCGGAAAAACATGAAAGATGTTAGAGCAACCTCGAGAGACTAATTGTTAATCGAGAAACCTTGGAAAAATATTAAGTTCGAGATTAATCATCTCGAAATCAACGGCTAGAAAGGTTTTCTACACGAGGAAAAACCTACGGAAAACTAAAAAGAACGCAAAAACACGCACAAGCCGAAGGAACCGAGCAGCCGACTCCGGTCACGGCCGTGGCCGCCGGGCAGCTAGCCCCCGTGCTGGCCGTAGCCGCCGGCGGCTAGCGCCCGTGCTGGCCGTGGCCGCCGGGCGGCTAGCCCCCGTGCTGGCCGTGGCTGCCGGCGGCTAGCGCCCGTGCTGGCCGTGGTCGCCGGGCGGCTAGCCCTCGTGCTGGCCGTGGCCGCCGGCGGCTAGCGCCCGTGCTGGCCGTGGCCGTCGGGCGGTTAGCCCCCGTGCTGGCCGTAGCCGCCGGCGGCTAGCGCCCGTGCTGGCCGTGGCCACCGAGCGGCTGGCCCCCGTGCTGCCCGTAGCCGCCGGCGGCTAGCGCCCGTGCTGGCCATGGCCACCGGGCGGCTAGCCCCCGTGCTGGCCGTAGCCGCCGGCGGCTAGCGCCCGTGCCGGCCGTGGTCGCCGGGCGGCTAGCCCCGTGCTGGCTCGGGTCGTCGGGCGGCTAGTCTTCGTGCGTAAGTTCTAGGCCCCCGGGTCGCCAGAAATCCGTATTTTGCGACTTTCCGAGATCCCGCAAACAAAACTCCTTTTCCTGCTCCAAGATTTCGGAGAACCCGTAAGACGTCAACGGACAGAAAGACTTCGTATAAAACGGTGATGGTTATCTTAAAACACCATTCGCCTCAGCAATGGATCGAAGATCTTCCGAAAGACTCGACATCCAAGTAGGAGCATTCTTTCAAAGAAATCGTAAAAAACAACGGAAGTCCGGAAGACGGCCCGAAAGGGACCAAACCCGATCGGACGGCCCATTTACGATTTTCTAAAAGATAGATACGACGGTTTACAATTATCTTCACATAACAAGATAAATGTTAAACTTCCGAAAGGATAAATGTCAAATTTCCGAAAGGATAAATGTCAACTTTCCCGATAAACACGAAGGCCGACGAAAATGGAAAAAACCCAGCTCGCGGCAGACTCAGCCCATCAAGAATAGACCGTCATATGGGAGTATATAAGCAAGGCTAGGAGCAGAGGAAGGGGGATCCAAAAAAATCAGAAGAAAGAAACCACACTAGAGCAACTTAGAACTTAGGCTTTTATTTCCTTTTTAGCGAGCTGCAACTCAACTAGGTTAGATCTAGGTTTTGAGACTAGCGACGATCGACAGCTCTTGCGGCCGAGATCTCGACCTGTTGTTCAAACGCTCTCCGCGAATTCGGAAATAAGATTCTTTCTTTTGCTCTCTTTATTTTACGCATTTATTCCCAAACTAAACTCGTATTAACTTCGTCGTGCGTGGCCCAGCAGATAGCCGGGATCCTCGGAGAAAATTAGGTCAACTTAGTTTTCCTACGTTTAAACTTAACTAATATCGACAGTGCGAATTTCGGTTCCCACAGAAGTTGAAAACAAATCGGACTTTTCTCCCCGTTTCCACAACCAATCAGTTAATTTAATATTCAATACTATAATATCTGACCATAGGCTCTCGTATATTGCTCAGATCACCAGCCCGACGCAGCGAGAGCAGAAGAAGCACTGACCATTTCCTATGGTAGTGAGCTGATTGGTATGCAAAGAGATTGGAACGAAGAATTGCAATCTTGCAGGGAGTTCCCTCACAGTACTCCTCAGGAGAGGTACCATGTGACACTTTACTACAATGATATTACTTTAAACGTAGAGACACATAGGTTTCTCTGTTTTTGATGTTACTGATTTTGATGTTCTTCTCTGTTGTTATATGTTCTTCTCTTGTTTGGTGTTTGCAGGTCTTAAGCTCTCTCAAGCTTCTCTCACTCAATCTCTGTCAAGCTTCTCTCACTCAAGCTCTGTCAAGCTTCTCTCACTCAAGCTCTGTCAAGCTTCTCTCACTCACGCAATGGCTTGCTCAGAGCAAAGGCTTCTCAGACACATGCCTAGATACTCAGGCACACAGTTTCCCTCGGGTGATGGTTTTGTTCAAGCTGAGGTAGTTGTTAGTAGTTAATGTCAACACTACAGATGAAGCTTGAGCCATAAAAGCTAGGTGTTTGTTATTGTATCTCTCTGTACAGACAGAAACCAAGAAGTGATGTGTACGGAGTGAAACATGTGGCAACTAACGTTTAGTATCATTTTTTCCTTTGTTTGTGTCATCTGTTAATTTCTTATCAATCCCAAAAAGAAACCAAAAATATCTTCATATCATGTTAAAAATGCCAATAATCTTTTTATGGACAATCTCTCTATTACTTAAAAATACTATGTATTATTATTATTACTCAACTTGTTAGAAATGGGAATAATTTTTTTCTCAAAATTTAAATTTAGATTTAGAGAACAATGTATACTAAGGATAAAACTTGCACATGGTGAATTTATATGAAAATTGTTTAAAAATATTGTATGAAAAAAATAAAATATATATTCTTGATCTAATTAATTCTTTGGCCCTTTTGTTTGGACCCGATATTTAGAAATGTCTAAAAAGATACATACTTATGTTAAGATTGATTATGATTATAAAATATTTTGATGTATTATTTTTATTTTTATTTAGCTTATGATTTATGACATTAAATATTTTTATATTTTTATATTTGACCAAAAATTTATTACCAATTAAACATAATATTCTTATGGATGTAAATAAATTTAAACTACATTTTATTTATTTAAAATACAATTTTACAAATTTTTAAAAATAAAATATGAATAAATGAAAATAGTCGCAGCGTCAACCAAAACGAACAACCCAAAACAGCGTCATGCGTCGGCGTCCTGCGGCTGCGTCAATTTCATGCGTCTTCGAAACGAACAACAATCAGCGTCGGCGTCGGCGTCAGCGTCGGCGTCTATGAAACGAACATCAGATTAATGAGTTTGACGCAGCCGCTGACGCCGACGCTGACGCCGACGCTGACGCCGACGCTGACGCCGACGCTGACGCCGACGCTGACGCTGAAACTGGCGGCAACCAAACGAACAGGGCTTATCTCCAAGTTTCGATCCTTCTTTTGTTGGACTGGTGTGTCACATCCGGCCACTATCGAAGTCTAGTAGTATCATTGGGCCTTCTGCAACCCTTTGTGTCCCCATTCATCCCATCAGTTCTCAATCCTTCCGGATCTGAGTTCATATCTCCCTTTACCGGACGAGTGCCTTTCCTTGGGTCTATCATTGGGTATCATTTGGTATCACAATTCTCTGATACCAAATGATAGAACCTAGGATTCGTCACTCGACCGGTAAGGTTGATATGGACTCTGATCCGGAAGGATAGAGAACTGGTGGGATGAATGGTGACACAATGGGATGCGGAAAGGCCCAATGATACTACCAGACTTCAATCGTTGCCGGATGTGACGCACCGGTCGAACAAAAGAAGGATCGAGACTTGGAGATAACCTCACCAAGAAACTAAGAAATGTTCTAAACAAAGAACAAAGAGAAAAACTCATAAAAGGGGGAAAAAATCTGATTTTTATTTCATTGCGGAGATTACATATTTATAAGGTTTGTAGTCAAAGAAAAATAAAAGAAAATGCAGAAAACAATACATAGAAAAGACAACAATTGACTAGAAAATTATTAATAGGTCAATTGTGCGGAAAATAATGGAAGACCTGTCAAAGTGGCGAATTTGAGACAGTCTTGGTCAAGGGTGAGGACTCTGATGTAGACTGGTCAAGATTCATCTAAGCGTCCAGGTGCATCCATGATGATCGGGTCCATCGCTGTAAGGAGAAGGACGCACGCAGGCTGGTCGGGCTGGTTGACCGGGTGATCTTCATGAACGGAATGAGCTGATGGGTTGACACGGTCAGTAGATTCAGCACCATCTGATGGTAAAACCTTGGTTTGGTCGAGCTGGTAAACAAGAACGCCACCTTGGGCCGTGTCCATGAACCAAAAAGGACGGTGCTCAATTTTGGTTCTATCAGACCTGCCCCGGCAGTTCTTTATGGTTCGTTTTGAGAAAGAAGAGGTGTACTTGGCAGTGTTGACAGGAGGACCTTGGAGAATCTTTGGCAATTACCTCATGGTGAGAGCACGGTCACCGGAATTCGACCCGTTGAGAGATGAGATTGTTACTACACCGGTTTGGATTAGGCTAAATATCCCAGTGAATTTCTATCACAGATCAATCCTCATGGGAATTGCTAAGAGTTTAGGGAAGCCAATACGTGTGGAATTGACGACGCTGAACTTTGAAAGAGCTCATTTTGCAAGGATTTGTGTGGAAGTGAATCTTGCAAAGCCACTGAAAGGGACACTGCTTATCAATGGGGAGAGATACTTTGTACCTTATGAAGGGTTAGCTGAAATCTGTTCAAGATGTGGAATTTATGGACATTTGGTTCATGGGTGCCAAAAGACGATTGCGGAGAGAATGGTAAACCTAGCAGTAACGACGGAGAAGACGACTAATGATCAGGTTATGCCAAGGCAGGAGGATGGGTTTACTCAAGCTAGGGGATCAAGAAGAGGAACACATAACCCTCGTAACGTGAAGGGTAAAGCTGGGGAAGGAAGAGGAGAAGCTAATAGAAGTCTCCGAGAGGTCCCGAGACTGAAGGAAACTGATAACATTGTGGTATCAAATAAGTTTGGGAGCTTGGAGAGGGCTACGGAGATAGAAGAAAAGATGGAGGATGCATTGTCTAGAGAGGGAAACAAGGAGAATCATGACATGAATATCCAGCATAATGTGGGAACCGAAATTCGCACCGTCAATATTTCATATATTTTAGGAAAGTAGGAAAACCCTAATTTCCCAGAGGTCCCGGATTTCTGAGAAACCACACGTCAAGCAATCAGAACACGACGATAATGGAAAATAAAATAAAAATCGTAAAAAAGAGCAAGAAGGATTTTATTCCGAATCTGCGTATGAGCGTAACAACAACAGGATAACGTTCTTCGGCTACGAGAGCTGTCGGCGAGATCCTAGTTCTAATACCCGAAGGTGGCTAAACCTAATTGAGTCGCATTTCGAAAAACAAAAACGGAAAAGTTGCCTAAAATGCTCTAAGTGCTAAGTTGCTCTGAAAAAAGTGATGCTCTATGCCTCTCGCCTTGAACTCCTTATATACTCCCTCCAAGGTCGGTTTACGCTTCCCCCTTTTGCCCTTAAGCCGTCATAGTCGAAAAAATGGGAATATTCCATTTTTTCTGATCTTCATGATTATCTGCGGAATCAAGTCTAGGACCCTTTGGGCCGTCTTTTTTTATTCGAGACGTTTTTTACGATTTCTCCGATAAAGTTAAGTTTTCCGCGGTTTTATCGTAAACCGAACGGATGATCCCATCTGATCGAGAGATCAAGAAATGGTTAGTCGTGAGTTGCGGAGAATAACTATACGGATAGTCGAGAATGCATAATTTTACGTCGCATCGTCATTTCGGAAGACTTCGGATGTTTCGGAAAATAGCGATGCACGAATGCTCGATCGCTATAGCGACCGGACTTGTTCCGTAGCTCGGTCGCTATAGCGACCGAGATTTATCTGCAGTTCGGTCGCTATATCTATCTGCAGCTCGGTCGCTATAGCGACCGAGCGTGGTCTCGTGATCCGTTCGCTATAGCAACCGAGCTCTTGTTCGAGACCCGGTCTCCATTGCGATCAGGTTTGTGCCGTGGACTGAGAGCCGTTGTTCAAGCGTCCGAAACCATTGCGAGGCTACGATGCTCTTAGGATGTTTGTTTGCGGATGTTTGGACCTTTGATAACATTGTTCCATTGATTTAAGAAATCGTTACTTTCTTAAAGCGTTGATTTCTTAAGTCGTTGATTAAGAAATCGTTGATTTCCCAAGTCGTTGATTAAGAAATCGTTGATTTCTTAAGTTGTTGATTAAGAAATCGTTGATTTCTTAAGTCGTTGATTTCTTAATGCGTTGATTAAGAAATCGTTGTTTTAAGAAATCGTTGATTTTTTAAATCGTTGATTAAGAAATCGTTGTTTTAAAGAATCGTTGTCATAAAACAAGATTTTAAGGAATCTGCCTTGGAACTTCAAAGAGGCCGTCCTCTCAAACCGTGCGGACCCAGAAAACGATCAAGATATTAAATCGAAGCCCTCGCCGAGACGGGTCTGGTGAGCTCCATCGCTATAGCGACCGAGCTTCGTATTTCCAAGCTGCATCCTCGTGGTTTAACGATCTTTTGTTATCTCCGATGATCGTGTTTTAACGAGAACTTTGTTTAGTCCCGGAACCTTTTGCAAGGAGACGATTTTTAAGAAATCGTAGATTTAAGAAATCGTTGATTTAAGAAATCGTAGATTTAAGAAATCGTTGATTTTAAGAAATCGTTGATTTAAGAAATCGTTGATTTAAAAAATCGTTGATTTAAGAAATCGTTGTTTTTTAAAACAAGATTTTCCCGCAAGTTTTTCGTATAAGTTTTTTGTATAAGTTTTTCGTATAAGTTTTCCTTGAAAACATAAAAATTCTTAAGACGTATATTTTTATCGAATGTTTTGATACTAACTTCGTCGTCAACACGAACCATTGGAGCTTGTTTCGATGCTGCGGACAAATCTATTCAAGAATTTTATCGTAAAAATTAGTTTAAGCAATTTTTACGAGAATTATCTTTTTCGAGGAATATATTCGAAAATTAATTTCGTTGTGACCATTTTTGACCCCAACAGTTAGCCCCCCAGCCCGTTAGAACCGTGGATCGTAGAAGCGAGGTTCTAACGTGCAATAAGAAAAGTTAGTCAAGTTAGGCAGAATTAACGGTTGAAAATGTCCGTTGAAAGTTGTACGTTCATTCTAATAAGAGTGAAATCTTATAGGATTGGGGCTGCGCTTGATGAAAGCTGCCTACGTATCCTTTGTCAAAAGGGATCAAGCCATTCGTAGTTCGTCTTGGAGTTAAGATTCCTATGACCTGTTTTCCAGTGAGACTTTATTTTCTAGTTATGTGTAGTGAATTTCGAGCATGTTCCTGTCAATGGTATTTTATATTGGACCTTTGTCGGCCGCAAGAGTAGCCTCGGAGGCTTTTTACTTTTGCCAAGTTTGGCCTGTAAAAAAGATTTTGCTCAAATCTATGAAATCGTGGTTTTTATAAATTCAGAGAACTTCCGTTTATCGAAGTTAGAGGGACAGGATGTGAGTTGTCGTCTCATTCCTGCCTCTCTGATGATCACCGTATCCATCGATTGTACAAAGCGAGATTTTTTGCGGTTTAATGATTTACGCGAAAGTTTGTGAAACAGATAGACTTAAGTGAAGAGACAAGTTTTGGGATCTCGTATCGGGTGTTGATACTATGTCTGTGAGATGTTAAGTACCAGCAAGGCTGGGTTTAGGGCAAGACCTAGGTTTACTCTCGGACTGAGGCTTTGCGATGACAAATCGGCTTTCGTTTTGCCTGTTTGCGATTTTAACCTGACTCGTACCGTTTTAAAATCCGCGAAATGTTATCGGCTTATATGATTTGTCTGGGTACGAATCGAAGATACTTCCTTTACGAAGCGCTTAGACGAAATTTCGTTTTTCTTGTATAGCGCGCTATGTTATCCTTGTCGGATGTAAGAGAGCCTACCCTTAGGTGGCTTGTCTGTTTAGGACATTAGAATTCGTTTGTTGTGATCAGCAACAACGAAATGATGCCGTTTTGAAGGCATACGGAATATTTGTCGAAAAATGTTTATTCGAGCACGAAGCGACGTCTCGCAGTGCTGAGACTTTATTTTTCTTTACGCCATAAGAGGATTATGGGATTTGGCTTATGATTTGATTTATACTTTCGTCAAGTGTAAATGGTAGAATCCGAGTAGTCATTTCGGATTTTGATTTTGTCACTTTGTCCGTATGCTACTTTTTAGCAAGTGTTTTTAGGTGTAAGCGACGAGAGACATGTGTCTGGATGTGATAATCATTTTGTGGATACTGGATCCGTTGTCATAGCCGTTTAGTAGTTGGCAAATTGTGTCGAGGACTCAGGACCGAAGGGTCGCGTAAATTTTACCAGGGAGAAGCTTCTAACTTCACTGTGTTTCGTGAGGTGTTGGCCTTTCGGAATTTGTTTTTTGTAAGAATGACTCTTATAACTATAAGGGCTTTGTTAGGAGTGTTTCTTTTCATGCTGCGCTTTATGGGGCGTATAGAACTTAATCGATTGATGATAAGTTTAAATCTTCCGTTAACCATATGGTTGTTAGGACTGAGTTTCGTTACGAAGAATTCATCGTATGATTTCCGATTCTGGGTTATACGACAAACTGCTTGCATAATAGTTACTTGGCGTTTTACGACAAATCGTGGATTGTCGTCTAGCGTTAGCCGTTAAGCGGTTGGAGCGGTGGTCGCTAAGTAGTTTTGGATTGGTATGGAGGCTAGGTGCAGCCATATAGTAAAGGATCGTCGTAGAATATGTGCGGATTTGGTTGCAGGGTCATTTCCTGCTTCCACGTAGCCGAGGGTAGTAAAAGCAGGAATCAGCAACCTTATGGAGCAAAAATTATCAACGACTGATATCCGTTGTTTTATTTTACGAAAGAAAACGGGTTAACCGTTCTTTCGAAGGTTTTTCTTTCTTTAGGAAGCAGGACGAGTGTGCCTTAGAATGTGTGGCGATCGTTTCTCGGGTTTTCGAGAGACTAGATCGGTTTGCATGTTCTGCCTGGAAAGTCAAGGAACAATGGAACAAGACTGGAAAATTTGCCTAAGACTTAGCTTGCTAGACTATCCACCTAGGTTCTAAGGTCGCTAAATTCTACGGCAGTTTTCAAGACGTTTTCGTTCCTTTCCTACCAAAAAATTAAAACCTTGACGGAATTTTTAGTCGGACGTACCTTAGTCCCATTGATGATTCGAGATTGCCCCTTCTTCCTTCTTCTTCTCCTTTTTCTTCTGACTTTATCGAAAGTTTATTATGCGTTTAGGAATGGCCACTTTCGATTCAACGTCAAAGGACTTCGAAAAATCAGTTACCGAATTTCATATGAATTGGTTTTCGATGAAATTCAGACGAGAATATCGGAATGAGGAAGGGATATCAATGTCCAAGTTCGTCCTCGTTTCTTCGTATCGCTGGTTTTACCAAATTGACCAGGTGCGCTTTGTATATTGTTGAAAAGTCTATCAAACGTTATGAATAGATGCTTTCGACTCAACGTGGCAAAATCTGGTAAAATGACATTGTGTTTAATGCATCGAAAGAAATTTACGAAATCGTTGAACCAAAGGGAGGAGAAGCAGACAAAGAGGGGCGTTTTGGAAAGACGGGTCAATGGACAAGGCGTCACTCGAGTGAGGCTCTCAGTTCGTCAGGCTGCGAGCGAACTGGTTATGTTCCAGATACGATATTGTTTGGCTTTATGAATGTTGTTTCGTAAAATATAGCCGAGCTTGATCTTACGAAAGCTTTTTCCTAAAGCGCTGTCGAGCTTTTATTTTTCGAGAGTTATTTCACAACTGCTGCCGAGTTAATTTGGAAGTCGTTTCTTAAAATTGTTGTCGAGTTTAATTGTTCAAAATCTTTCTCGTGAAATATTTGTCGAGTTTTGTTTTACGAAAGGTGTTTCGTAAAAGTTATCGAATTTTAATATCGGAATCTCTAGCTGCGGTGAGGTGTAATTTTGGTGACTAATCTTAATTATAAACTTTCTTATTTCCGTGGGATTGATCCGAAGGAGTTTTGAGTATTTTTTCGAAAGTAAGATTAGTAGACAAAAGTCGAGAGTCCGCAACGAGCGAAATCTTAGGTATCAGAAAACGTCTTAGCAGTGAGGGATACGATCTCTCGTTTTGGCTTTGTTTAGTCTTCGTTAGCCGTTTTAAGTTTCGAGTGATTTTAAAGAAATCACTCAACAGAGTCGAGACAAACCACATTCGCAACGGGAGTTGCTCGGAAAAGTTATTTGGAAGAAGTACGGTAATGGTATCGGTCTTCCGAATGAATCCCAGTTCCTCGTATAGTTAAGATGATTGGTGTTTTAGAGTAACCGTAATCGTCTTATACGATGAATTGCAATCCACTCGTTAGCCGGACCTTCCGAGTTTTTCCGTAACTTTCTTGATCGTTCTGATCGAAATGAAATGGGGGTTTTAGATTCACGGTTTTAAGAATTTGTACTACGTGGCTTCGAGCGAGGATGCAAAGTACGTGATTGGACTAGTGTCGGAATGGTTTCACAAGGAATCGGCCGCACTGGCTGATCGACCCGCAGCCCGGCGCCTAGGACCGTGATGTCGGTCTGGCCGCCCGGCGTCATCGAGTGACAGCAAGCCGAGACGAGTCCCACTTGTTTTCGTCGTAAAATCTCAACGGAAACTCGGATTGAGACGAAACGAAAAGCGTTTCGAAGAGGAATCAAAGGAGAACACAAAGGAGGACTCCTTTGAGGCCTGAGAGGTCGCTATAGCGAGTGAGGATGTGTCTCGGTCGCTATAGCGAGTGGAAGGGAGGCGAGACAAGTCCAACTTGTTTTCAGCGTAAAATCTCAACGGAAACTCCGATTGAGACGAAACGGAAAGCGTTTCGAAGAGGAATCAAAGGAGAACACAAAGGAGGACTCATTTAGGCCTGACAGGGCGCTATAGCGAGTGAGGATGTGTCTCGATCGCTATAGAGAGTGGAAGGGAGCCAAGACGATTCCAACTTGTTTTCGTCGTAAAATCTCAACGGAAACTCCGATTGAGACGAAACGAAAAGCGTCTCAAAGAGGAATCAAAGGAGAACACAAAGGAGGACTCCTTTGACGCCTGACAGGTCGCTATAGCGAGTGAGGATGTGTCTCGGTCGCTATAGCGAGTGGAAGGGAGCCAAGACGAGTCCAACTTGTTTTCGTCGTAAAATCTCAACGGAAACTCCGATTGAGATGACACGAAAGGCGTTTCGAAGAGGATTCAAAGAGGAACGCAGAGGAGGATTCATCTTGGGGCTGGGTCGCTATAGCGACCATGATTGGCTCGCTATAGCGACTGAACTCGTCTCGGTGCTCGGTCGCTATAGCGAGCAAGCTTGTCTTCGGGCTCTGTCGCTATAGCGACCGAGCTTGGTTCGATGCTTGGTTGCTATAGCGATCGAGCTTGTCTTGGTGCTCGGTTGCTATAGCGACCGAGCTTGTCTTGGTGTTCGGTCGCTGCTATAGCGACCGAGCTTGTCATTGAGTTTAACTTTCTGCGAGTAACCTAGGATTTTTCCGCAGTGATTGGGGGAGCGAGTTTTACTTTTCCGAAACGTTTTCGGAGAAATCGTCTTGGTCGAAACCTTATGCGCCAAGATTTTTCCAACTCGGTAATGAGAAGAATTTCGCGGGGTTGGAAAGATTTTATCGTTACGCTTGCTGTTTGGAGGAAAAATCACGAGCTCGTTTTAGTGCTCTTCCTGTGACGGAAGGTCACGACTAAGTTTTCGATTTTGTTGAACACTACGGCGTTTGCGTAAGAATAATCCGTGACCCCTCTCCTTCTAGCGCCAAACTGTGGGAACCGAAATTCGCACCGTCAATATTTCGTATATTTTAAGAAAGTAGGGAAACCCTAATTTCCCAGATGTCCCAGATTTCTGAGAAACCACACGTCAAGCAATCAGAACATGAAGATAATGGAAAATAAAATAAAAATCGTAAAAAAGAGCAAGAAGGATTTTATTCCGAATCTGCGTATGAGCGTAACAACAACATGATAACGTGCTTCGGCTACGAGAGCTGTCGGCGAGATCCTAGTTCTAATACCCAAAGGTGGCTAAACCTAATTGAGTCGCAGCTTGAAAAACAAAAACGGAAAGTTGCCTAAAATCCTCTAAGTGCTAAGTTGCTCTGAAAAAGTGATGCTCTATGCCTCTCGCCTTGAACTCCTTATATACTCCCTCCAAGGCCGGTTTACGCTTTCCCCTTTTGCCCTTAAGCCGTCATAGTCGAAAAATGGGAATATTTCATTTTTTCCGATCTTCATGATTATCTGCGGAAAGTTTCCATTTATCCGCGGAAACTGATGCTTATCCTCCGAGCATAAACCGTCATAAGGTTTATGGGTTTTTAAGAAATCTTAAGTGGGCCTCGAATCAAGTTTAGGACCCTTTGGGCCGTCTTTTTTGATTCGAGACGTTTTTTACGATTTCTCCGATAAAGTTAAGTTTTCCGCGGTTTTATTGTAAACCGAACGGACGATCCCTTCTGATCGAGAGATCAAGAAATGGTTAGTCGTGGGTTGCGCAGCTCGTGGCTTGGTCGCTATAGCGACCGAGCTGTAATCGAAACTCGGTCGCTGTCTCGTGATCCGTTTGCTATAGCAACCGAGCTCTTGTTCGTGACCCGATCGCCATTGCGATTGGGTCTGTGCTGTGGACTGAGATCTGTTGTCCAAGCGTCCGAAACCATTGCGAAGCTACGATGCTCTTAAGATGTTTGTTTGCGGATGTTTGGACCTTTGATAACATTTTTTCCGTTGATTTAAGAAATCGTTACTTTCCTAAATCGTTGATTTTTAACGTCGTTGATTAAGAAATCGTTGATTTCCCAAGTCGTTGATTAAGAAATCGTTAATTTCTTAAGTCGTTGATTAAGAAATCGTTGATTTCTTAATTCGTTGATTAAGAAATCGTTGTTTTAAGAAATCGTTGATTTCTTAAATCATTGATTAAGAAATCGTTGTTTTAAAGAATCGTTGTCTTAAAACAAGATTTTAAGGAATCTGCCTTGGAACTTCAAAGAGGCCGTTCTCTCAAACCGTGAGGACCCAGAAAACGATCAAGATATCAAATCGAAGCCCTTGCCGAGACGGGTCTGGTGAGATCGGTCGCCAGAGCGACCGCCGAGCTTGTTCTCTAGCTCTGTCGCTATAGCGACCGAGCTTCGTATGACCCCTTGGTTGTTCCGCGATTGCCAAGCCGCATCCTCGTAGTTTAACGATTTTTGTTATCTCCGATGATCGTGTTTTAACGAGAACTTTGTTTAGTCGCGGAATCTTTTGCAAGGAGACGATTTTTAAGAAATCGTAGATTTAAGAAATCGTTGATTTAAGAAATCGTTGATTTAAGAAATCGTTGATTTAAGAAATCGTAGATTTAAGAAATCGTTGATTTTAAGAAATCGTTGATTTAAGAAATCGTTGTTTTTAAAACAAGATTTTCCCGCAAGTTTTTCGTATAAGTTTTTTGTATAAGTTTTCCTTGAAAACGTAGAAATTCTTAAGACATATATTTTTATCGAATGTTTTGATACTAACTTCGTCGTCAACACGAACCATTTGAGCTTGTTTCGACGCTGCGGACAAATCTATTCAAGAATTTTATCGTAAAAATTAGTTTAAGCAATTTTTACGAGAATTATCTTTTTCGAGGAATATTTTCGAAAGTTAATTTCGTTGTGACCGTTTTTGACCCCAACATATAAGAAAGGCATAGGAGTATTACGAGAGAAGGAAGTTGTAATCTTTGGAGGTCAAACAAGTGAAGCAATCATCTCGAGAGGGGTGACGAAGGAGAAGTAGACCGGGAATAAGAAAACGTTTGAGGGAGTAAGAGGAAGGCCCAAGAAGGTCAATAACAGGCCCGTTAAAGGTCTGGTTTTTGGCCCAACAAGGGGAGAGATTTGTCTTTCGGAGTCGGGGAAAAGGTTGAGAGTGAAGAACGTAGATGCAGGGAGATCAACTGGAGAGTTTCGGGAAAGCATGACGGGAGTTAGTGGTTTGCCTGGACTGTTGAAGTTGAGAGATGAAGAAGTGGAGAATCCGATGGAGAGTACTATCAGCGAGATGGAGCAGAGAGAGGCTGATATACAGTCAGACTCGCAAGGGGATGGGCGAGTTTTGTCTCTTGCATGACAGTTTTCCCCGGTAATTCGTATTTACCTCGATATAAGAATGACGATAAATTGCTTATTTTGGAATTGCCGGGGGGCGAATAAATCCAATTTCAGAAGATCTATTCGATACATCTTGAAGAAGTTCAACACGGATTTTCTTGCATTATTTGAGACTCACGCGAGTGGAAACAGAGCAATAAGAATCTGTCAGAGTTTGGGGTTCGATAATTCATTCCGTGTAGATGCTATTGGCCAAAGTGGAGGGATTTGGCTACTGTGGAGAAGTCATGCTGGTGTGCTTACGGTTTTGGAATCGTCAGATCAGTTTGTTCACGCTAAGTGGTAATTGGGACTGAGATAATACATCTCATTGCGGTTTATGTTGCTCCTACAGTCAGTAGAAGAAGTGGTCTTTGGGGGCAGTTGAAACGAGTGATGGAGAATATTGATGATCCAGTGTTGGTTGGAGGAGATTTCAATACTATCTTGAGGATAGATGAGAGAACCGGGGGGAATGGTAGACTATCACCAGACTCTCTGGCCTTTGGAGATTGGATTAATGAGTTGGCTCTGGTGGACATGGGTTTTAGAGGGATTACGTTCACATGGAGGAGAGGGAGGGAGACGAGGAATTTTGTAACGAAGCGCCTGGACAGAGTACTTTGCAATGCCCATGCGCGGGTAAGATGGCAGAAGGCGGTGGTTTCTCATCTTCTAATCTATGTGCAGATTGAACCGGAGAAGAGAGGGGATCCGAGGAGGAGACCTTTTAGGTTTGAGGCGGCGTGGCTCAAACATGAAGGTTTTAAAGAACTGCTCTCAGAATCTTGGAATGGGGAAATGAGTACTCTTGCTGCATTGGTGTCTCTGAAGGAGAAACTCAAGAAATGGAATAAGGAGATTTTCGGGGACGTGACTCAATGTAAAGAGAGACTCTTTGGGGAAATCATAGGTATCGAGGAAGAATTAGAGAGATCCCCAAGAGATGATCTACTGTTGAGGGAGTCAGCTCTACAAAAAGAGCTTGATATTGTGCTTGAACAAGAGGAAGTGCTATGGTACCAGAAGTCACGAGAGAAATGGGTAGTTCTTGGTGATCGAAATACAAAGTATTATCATACAAGTACAATTGTGAGGAGGAAGAGGAACAAAATCGAGATGCTGAAAGATGAAGATGGCCGCTGGATAGACAAATCGGAAGAGCTGGAGAAGCTAGCAATAAATTATTATAAGTGTTGGGGAAAAATATCCAGACATAAGTTTTTTCCAGCTTTCGGATAGGCCCTCGACTTCCGGACCCTTGCTCAAGAAGAAACTAGGGACCAACCCCTGCCATAGGTCCGACCCCCTTGATTGGACCGACCCTTGAAGCAAAATAGAAGTTTTCCGCCTAAGGAGAAACTTCCATTTTTCCGATTATGGAAGAGTTCTATTACTTGAAGCCGACATCTACAACTATAAAAAGGGAGCCCAAACCCTAGAATAAGGGATCGACAATTCTAGAGGCTAAGAGATTAGAGTTTAGGCGACAAGACTAGGTTTATACACCAAACATTGTAGTCCCGAATCAAACACTCAATATACATCTCTTCCAGCCTCGATTTCCTGCTTTCTATTACAAATCTTCTAGTGTTCCGTAGTACTAAAACGACCCTACACAAAAATACTATAACAGTTTGGCGCTAGAAGGAGGGGAGTAATCAAACTACGTGACGATGACACTAGAGGACGATACTAACCAAGAAGAGATGACCCCGAGGGAGATCAAACTATACAACCGGCTCGAGATCCTTCAAAGCCAGGTTACCGATCTTCACAAAGCTCGGGAGACCACACCCGGAGGTCATGAACTTCTTCTAGAAGTTCAAACCCTAAAAGACTAATTTGGAAAACACTCCAAGCAACTGCAGCAGAGCGCCGAGAAGCTAGACGCCATAGAAGCGGAGAATCTCGTCCTTCGACAAGAAAACCATACCCTCGGTGAAACCAGCAACAAGCAAAAGCAGTTCCGAACTAGGGTTCGACCCATGGCTTCGCTCGCTCAACACTCCACGCGACAGTGAAAGAGCACCTCAGCGACCCGTCTCCGCTAACGATGAACCCGAGGAACGTAAAGCTGCTCACGATGCAACCCGAGTACAAGTGGATAGTGATTCCGATACGGAAGATGAAGAGAACTCACCCGATGATCCTGGGATCTCAGACCCGGCTCTAGCCGCCTATCTAGAAAGGGTGGTTTCCGAAAGGTTCGGCACCACTCAATCTATGGTAGAAAGGCTCCCAGGAGTAGCTCCCCCTATTCGGAGGAGTAATCTAGGGTCCTATTCCGATACACCTTTCGTGGAAGAGATTGCTTCGGTGGAGATGCCACACAAGTTCTCTTTCCCGAGCATAAGGATGTACGAAGGTACTGGAGATCCTGACAATCACATCGCCCAGTACAAGCAAAGCATGCTAGCCGTAGCAATCCCCCGGGATGCAAGGGATTTGGATCAACCTTGACTGGCACTGCTCTCCAGTGGTACATCAATCTTCTTACCAAGTCCATCAAGTCCTTTGCAGCCCTTAGCGACAAGTTCGTAGAGCAATTTGCTAGTAGTCGTAACCTAGAGAAAAACTCAGATTATCTCTATGAAGTCCTCCAGCATAGGAACGAACCCCTTCGTTCCTACATAGCACGCTTCAACCAAGAGAAGGTGGCTATCCCTGAGTGCAACGCTGATACGGCTATCTCGGCCTTCAAGCGGGGTCTACTTCCGGAGGGAGATCTCTACAAGGAGCTGATCAAATACAAGTGCAGGAGTATGGAGGACGTATTGTCCCGTGCCTGGGCTCAAGTAAGATGGGAAGAAGATGTTGCAAGTAGGGCCAAGACCTATCCGAATCAGAATTCCTCAAAGCCAACTAGGAATGATCATGATGAGCCCTCTCATCCCAAGTCCGCTAGGGAGACTAGCAACCCGAGCAAGGGCAGGTATCAGCATCGCCCTTTACCTAGATACGAAGGGATGATGGTATCCACATGGCCCGATATCTCCCATCTTGCGATATCAAAGCCGGAGCTAATCGGTGTCCTGCGATAAATGGGTCCCCAAGTCAAATGGCCCCCTAAGATGAAGACCTTGGAGGCTAATCTAAACCCCAAGCGGTGGTGCGAGTTCCACAGTGACCATGGTCACACTACGGAGGATCGCATAGCCCTGAAGATGGAAGTCGCGGAGCTTCTCAAGAAATGCTACCTAAGGTAGTTCCTCTCAGACAAGGTCAAGAACCTTCTAAATAAGGAAGGTCCCGGTCTCCCTACCGAAGCAGCTCCCGCATTGCCACCACAGCAAGACCGGGTGATCCATGTCATCTCAGGCGGATGTGATGTAAGCGGAATCAGTAGTGCCGCTGCCAAGAGAAGTACTCGCAACGCCAGGAACGGCCAAGAGGCCGAGGGTCCTAAGCGCCTGCTCCTCATAACAGATGAGATCAGCTTCAATGCAAGGGAGCAGGAGAAGGTCCTAACTCCTCACCACGACGACCTTGTCATTTCACTTACCATAGCAAAGTGCTTGGTCAAGCGAATACTAGTAGACAATGGGAGCTCCAGCAACATTATCTTCCATTCGGCCTTGGCCGACCTAGGGTTGGAACTTACGGCCCTAACCAGAAAGGCGACTCCCCTCGTAGGCTTTAGTGGAGAGGTGAAGCAAACCTTATGAAAAGTTTTTCTCCCCGTGTATGCCGAGGGGATAAATCAGGCCACGAAATTCCTAGTCATCGACTGCCCTTCATCGTATAATGTGATACTAGGAAGGTCTTGAATCCCTGATATGGGAGCTGTACCTTCGACTTTGCATCTACTGGTCAAGTTTCCAACTCCCTGGGGCATCAAGGCGGTCAAGGGAGATCAGGAAAATGCCAGGTCCTGCTATCAGACTACCCTAAAAGGAAAGATCCAGGTCTTATAGCAATTAAAGAAGAAGCTTCCGGCCCCGCATACCGAACACCCGGAAGTGGAAGAAATGGATGAGGTTCCACTCACAGAAGGGAACTTGGGTCGAAACTTAAAGATAGGCTTCAAGCTTCCAGAGGGACTAAGAAGGAGATTGGTCGACTTCTTGAGATCCAACTCCGACTGCTTCGCCTGGTCCCATGAGGACATGCCTGGAATTGATCCCGACGTCATCATGCATCAAATCCAAGTGGATCCAATGCATCATCCTATCAGACAGAAGAGGAGGAATTTCGCCCCTGAAAGGGACGAGATAATCAACGAAGAGGTCAAGAATCTATTGGATGCCGGATTCATACGAGAGGTGCAACACCCGGAATGGCTAGCTAATGTAGTGGTCATTAGGAAGAAGAATGGAAAGTGGAGAGTCTGTATCGACTTCACGGACCTTAATAAATCTTGTTCTAAAGACCCCTTCCCCTTGCCTCACATCGACAAGCTAGTAGATGCAACTTCTGGTCATCAGCTGATAAGTTTTATGGATGCATTCTCCGGGTATAACCAGATCCTAATGCATCCTGACGATCAAGAGAAGACCTCGTTTATGACCTCAAGGGGCATCTACTGTTACAATGGCATGCCTTTCGGATTGAAGAACGCAGGTTCGACCTATCAGAGGCTTGTCAACATGATGTTCGCCGAACAGATAGGGCAGACCATGGAGGTCCCATATTGATGATATGCTGGTGAAGTCCCTAGACGCTGAGGACCATATCTCACACCTTCAACAAGCCTTCACCACTCTCAGGAGGTACAACATGAAGCTGAACCATTCAAAATGCTCGTTTCGGGTAAGCTCTGGGAAGTTCATGGGGTCTATAGTCACCCACAGGGCATTGAAGCAAACCCAGAGCAGGTGAGAACAATCCAGGTGATACCTTCCCCTCGTAACGTCAAGGAGGTCCAAAGACTGACGGGAAGGATGGCCGCCCTAAGTAGGTTCATCTCCAGACTGCCGACAAGTCGCATGTCTTCTTCGAAACCTTGAAGGACCCCAAGAACTTCCAATGGACCGATAAATGTGAGCAAGCCTTATCCGATCTCAAGGCCTATCTCACTACTCCACCTCTCCTCTCAAAACCCTTGGAAGGAGAAGTCCTACTGCTCTACCTGCAGTATCAGAGCATGCAGTCAGCGCGGTCCTGGTAAGGGAAGAAGGAAGGAAACAACATCCTATCTACTACGTGATCAAATCATTGCTAGACGCGGAGACCCGCTATAGTCATCTTGAGAAGCTGGCCCTCGCCTTAGTTAACGCGGCTCGAAAGCTACGCCCCTACTTCCAGGCTCATCAAATCGTGGTGGTCACATCCTTCCCCATCAAAGCAGTCCTTCATAAGCCGGAAGTGTCCGAAAGACTAGCAAAATGGGCCATAGAGCTGGGAGAGTACGATGTGATCTTCCGACCTGCAACGGCTATCAAATCGCAAGTCCTGGCAGATTTCCTAGCCGAATTCTCTCATGCCATGCTTCCAGCCCTGGAACAAGAGGTAAAGCATCGTGATAGCGAAGGGGAAAAAAGGCGAATGGACACTGTACGTTGATGGGTCTAGTAATGTAAGGGGCGCTGATAGTGCTCAAATTACCCAGTAGAGCTTACTCTCTCAAATAAGAGGTACACCTGTAGTACTTAGGGATCGAATCACGAGGAGCTAGGGAACCAAATAAATAAAATCTACTAATCAATCCTAGGTGAAGTTGGTTTATATGATGGGAATAAAAATAACGATTCGTAAAATGAGCAAGAAAGTTGCTCTAACTAACAATATGATGAGTTGTTTAAATGTGATAAAGAGTGCTAGACATAGGGCTTTTATTCAGGAATGGAGATTATAATTTCTATAAATGCTTTAACAAGTTGCTTGCATGATACTATAGATCTCAGCCGCTTAATCTCGTAATTTGGCGAAGTCTTGGTGAAGTAGTCGGCTAAACCATTTCGTCCTCGATATCGATCGACAACACATGATGTGTATCGATCGATTATAATCTTCTAGTACGCGGATCTTCTCAGCTACATCGATCGACAACTCATGTTGAGTATCGATCGATTATAATCGCAATGTTGACTTCCGACTTGGTCTTGAATGGTCAATTCGGGTGTATCGTCTCTTGCACTCCAAAATGCTCCAAAAACATCACTTTCTCACGAAATGCTCCTGAACCTGAAAACAAACCTAACATGCTAGAAAACAGATTAAATATATAATAAAATACTAGTATACCATGGTTAAAAACGGGTAAAATCCATGGTATATCAACTCCCCCAGACTTACTCCTTTGCTTGTCCTCAAGCAAAAACAGTAGTCTTTGGAAAAGGTTTGAAAACAGCAGGAACTCAAAGATTCAAAATATTGAAGTCATCACTCTATGGGTTTGCATTCCATATCTAAACATCCTAATCACAGAAGTTCATTATGCGTTATCCTACCTTAGCAACCAAACTCATCTAGTCAACAACTTAGCAAATCTCATCTGACATTCCCCTCTACTAACCTCATTTCTTAACATAAAATAGAAGTGCAGGCTTTACCTTGGGAGTATCGATCAAAGGACACATGGATTCAACTCAAACAAGTATCTGAACACACAGGTAGTCTTCTCTGATCCCTTTCTCCCCTCATCTATCTTCTCTGAATCTCTTATTAGTTTCAATTTCAACAGGTTCCGATGCCACATAGGTCATCTAGACCATCTCATTGACATTTGCATTGTAACTCATACATTTTTGACAAAGTGTAGCGAATAATGGGGTCTTTGGTAATTTACCTATCCCTCGTTTCCACAATGTGTGATCATCCTTGAGATTTAGAATACTGGGGTCGCAGGAGACACTCCTACCCCTCTGCCTCTCAAGAAATCATTTCAATCTTTTATAACATAAACTTAGATCTTGAGACGCTGAAGAGAGAGAAGGAAGGGAACCAGAAACACACCGACTTTTTACCTTCCAGACTTATAAGAGGATTCTGATCCAGTGATTTTCAAGCCCCAAGACAAGCAAATAAGTCAGTATTAGTGTTGGAGGTCAGCTTTGGTTCCTTCAAACAATCTTAGCTAGTGAATATAAATGACATGTTGATCCACTTTAACATCTTTAGTACTATCTGCAATTAGTAATCTAGTCCTTCGACAAGAAAACCATACCCTCGGTGAAACCAGCAACAAGCGAAAGCAGTTCCGAACTAGGGTTCGACCCATGGCTTCGCTCAACACTCCACGCGACAGTGAAAGAGCACCTCAGCGACCCGTCTCCGCTAACGATGAACCCGAGGAACGTAAAGCTGCTCACGATGCGACCCGAGTACAAGTGGATAGTGATTCCGATACGGAAGATGAAGAGTACTCACCCGATGATCCTGGGATCTCGGACCCGGCTCTAGCCGCCTATCTAGAAAGGGTGGTTTCCGAAAGGTTCGACACCACTCAATCTTTGGTAGAAAGGCTCCCAGGAGTAGCTCCCCCTATTTCGGAGGAGTAATCTAGGGTCCTATTCCGATACACCTTTCGTGGAAGAGATTGCTTCGGTGGAGATGCCACACAAGTTCTCTTTCCCGAGCATAAAGATGTACGAACTACTGGCCCTAACCAGAAAGGCGACTCCCCTCGTAGGCTTTAGTGGAGAGGTGAAGCAAACCTTATGAAAAGTTTTTCCCCCGGGTATGCCGAGGGGATAAATCAGGCCACGAAATCCTAGTCATCGACTGCTCTTCATCGTATAATGTGATACTAGGAAGGTCCTTGAATCCCTGATATGGGAGCTGTACCTTCGACTTTGCATCTACTGGTCAAGTTTCCAACTCCCTGGGGCATCAAGGCGGTCAAGGGAGATCAGGAAAATGCCAGGTCCTGCTATCAGACTACCCTAAAAGGAAAGATCCAGGTCTATAGCAATTACAGAAGAAGCTTCCGGCCCGCATACCGAAGACCCGGAAGTGGAAGATGGATGAGGTTCCACTCACAGAAGGGAACTTGGGTCGAAACTTAAAGATAGGCTTCAAGCTTCCAGAGGGACTAAGAAGGAGATTGGTAGACTTCTTGAGATCCAACTCCGACTGCTTCGCCTGGTCCCATGAGGACATGCCTGGAATTGATCCCGACGTCATCATGCATCAAATCCAAGTGGATCCAATGCATCATCCTATCAGACAGAAGAGGAGGAATTTCGCCCCTGAAAGGGACGAGATAATCAACGAAGAGGTCAAGAATCTATTGGATGCCGGATTCATACGAGAGGTGCAACACCCGGAATGGCTAGCTAATGTAGTGGTCATTAGGAAGAAGAATGGAAAGTGGAGAGTCTGTATCGACTTCACGGACCTTAATAAATCTTGTTCTAAAGACCCCTTCCCCTTGCCTCACATCGACAAGCTAGTAGATGCAACTTCTGGTCATCAGCTGATAAGTTTTATGGATGCATTCTCCGGGTATAACCAGATCCTAATGCATCCTGACGATCAAGAGAAGACCTCGTTTATGACCTCAAGGGGCATCTACTGTTACAATGTCATGCCTTTTGGATTGAAGAACACAGGTTCGACCTATCAGAGGCTTGTCAACATGATGTTCGCCGATCAGATAGGGCAGACCATGGAGGTCCCATATTGATGATATGCTGGTGAAGTCCCTAGACGCTGAGGACCATATCTCACACCTTCAACAAGCCTTCACCACTCTCAGGAGGTACAACATGAAGCTGAACCATTCAAAATGCTCGTTTCGGGTAAGCTCTGGGAAGTTCATGGGGTCTATAGTCACCCACAGGGCATTGAAGCAAACCCAGAGCAGGTGAGAACAATCCAGGTGATACCTTCCCCTCGTAACGTCAAGGAGCTCCAAAGACTGACGGGAAGGATGGCCGCCCTAAGTAGGTTCATCTCCAGACTGCCGACAAGTCGCATGTCTTCTTCGAAACCTTGAAGGACCCCAAGAACTTCCAATGGACCGATAAATGTGAGCAAGCCTTATCCGATCTCAAGGCCTATCTCACTACTCCACCTCTCCTCTCAAAACCCTTGGAAGGAGAAGTCCTACTGCTCTACCTGCAGTATCAGAGCATGCAGTCAGCGCGGTCCTGGTAAGGGAAGAAGGAAGGAAACAACATCCTATCTACTACGTGATCAAATCATTGCTAGACGCGGAGACCCGCTATAGTCATCTTGAGAAGCTGGCCCTCGCCTTAGTTAACGCGGCTCGAAAGCTACACCCCTACTTCCAGGCTCATCAAATCGTGGTGGTCACATCCTTCCCCATCAAAGCAGTCCTTCATAAGCCGGAAGTGTCCGAAAGACTAGCAAAATGGGCCATAGAGCTGGGAGAGTACGATGTGATCTTCCGACCTGCAACGGCTATCAAATCGCAAGTCCTGGCAGATTTCGTAGCCGAATTCTCTCATGCCATGCTTCCAGCCCTGGAACAAGAGGTAAAGCATCGTGATAGCGAAGGGGAGAAAGGCGAATGGACACTGTACGTTGATGGGTCTAGTAATGTAAGGGGCGCTGATAGTGCTCAAATTACCCAGTAGAGCTTACTCTCTCAAATAAGAGGTGCACCTGTAGTACTTAGGGATCGAATCACGAGGAGCTAGGGAACCAATTAAATAAAATCTACTAATCAATCCTAGGTGAAGTTGGTTTATATGATGGGAATAAAAATAACGATTCCTAAAATGAGCAAGAAAGTTGCTCTAACTAACAATATGATGGGTTGTTTAAATGTGATAAAGAGTGCTAGACATAGGGCTTTTATTCAGGAATGGAGATTATAATTTCTATAAATGCTTTAACAAGTTGCTTGCATGATACTATAGATCTCAGCCGCTTAATCTCGTAATTTGGCGAAGTCTTGGTGAAGTAGTCGGCTAAACCATTTCGTCCTCGATATCGATCGACAACACAGGATGTGTATCGATCTATTATAATCTTCTAGTACGCGGATCTTCTCAGCTACATCGATCGACAACTCATGTTGAGTATCGATCGATTATAATCGCAATGTTGACTTCCGACTTGGTCTTGAATGGTCAATTCGGGTGTATCGTCTCTTGCACTCCAAAATGCTCCAAAAACATCACTTTCTCACGAAATGCTCCTGAACCTGAAAACATACCTAACATGCTAGAAAACAGATTAAATATATAATAAAATACTAGTATACCATGGTTAAAAACGGGTAAAATCCATGGTATATCAACTCCCCCAGACTTACTCCTTTGCTTGTCCTCAAGCAAAAACAGTAGTCTTTGGAAAAGGTTTGAAAACAGCAGGAACTCAAAGATTCAAAATATTGAAGTCATCACTCTATGGGTTTGCATTCCATATCTAAACATCCTAATCACAGAAGTTCATTATGAGTTATCCTACCTTAGCAACCAAACTCATCTAGTCAACAACTTAGCAAATCTCATCTGACAATCCCCTCTACTAACCTCATTTCTTAACATAAAATAGAAGTGCAGGCTTTACTTGGGGAGTATCGATCAAAGGACACATGGATTCAACTCAAACAAGTATCTGAACACACAGGTAGTCTTCTCTGATCCCTTTCTCCCCTCATCTATCTTCTCTGAATCTCTTATTAGTTTCAATTTCAACAGGTTCTGATGCCACATAGGTCATCTAGTCCATCTCATTGACATTTGCATTGTAACTCATACATTTTTGACAAAGTGTAACGAATAATGGGGTCTTTGGTAATTTACCTATCCCTCGTTTCCACAATGTGTGATCATCCTTGAGATTTAGAATACTGGGGTCGCAGGAGACACTCCTACCCCTCTGCCTCTCAAGAAATCATTTCAATCTTTTATAACATAAACTTAGATCTTGAGACGCTGAAGAGAGAGAAGGAAGGGAACCAGAAACACACCGACTTTTTACCTTCCAGACTTGTAAGAGGATTCTGATCCAGTGATTTTCAAGCCCCAAGACAAGCAAATAAGTCAGTATTAGTGTTGGAGGTCAGCTTTGGTTCCTTCAAACAATCTTAGCTAGTGAATATAGATGACATGTTGATCCACTTTAACATCTTTAGTACTATCTGCAATTAGTAATCTAGAATGGTGCTAAAAAGTGGTCAGACAATCAAATATAAATCTATATCAATGTTCCTATTTAATACTTATGCGAAAAATAATTTTGAAAAACATTTTATATAAAAACCAAAATAAAAACACATATTAGTAAACTCCCTCATACTTAAATTACACTGTCCCAGTGTAACACAGCCGGTGGTGAGGTAAATAAAATAAATCATAATAAATAAATATAACAAGTTAGAATGATTAAACCTGATCGACAAGGTGTCGATCGATTCGTAGTGGTGTACGTCGATCGTTAGTAATGTTCGTGCGGTGTCGAGCGATATGAATGGTAAATGTCGATCGACGGAATCATCATTCTACTCGGATCTTATAAAAACTGCAAAATAAATCCGAAAAATAAAAGAAAAAATGAAAAATAATAAATTAAAGGAAAATAAAAGAAAACCTAATAGTGGGTTGCCTCCCACTCAGCGCTTTGTTATAGTCATTTAGCTTGACTTTGGTAGGTGTGTGACTCATGGGGTGCAGAAACTGCTGATTATTGGACATCAATCATCAATCTTGTGTCTCCTACTGTTGAACCATGTGGCAGCGAAGCTTCTTGTGGCATCATCTGACCTTAGTTGTTTCTTATCTATCTTGAGGACTGTATCTTGAAGCTTCCTCACAGAATTTTTAATGTATTCGATGTTGCCAACCTTCCTGTCGATGGTCTGGTAGGTATATGCGGACAATACCTTCAGCTTACTCTGTAATGCATCGATCTTGTCATTAATAAACTGATCTCAGTCTGCTAAGGACTCGGTGTTGATCGACGCTACTAGATGCGCGTCAGTCGTTTCGCTGAGAGTTATGTCGGTCGATGATGTGTCAACTGTGTCGATTGATTATGAGCGTTGTCCTTGGTACTGCAAAGCACGTATATCGCCCTTCATTTGGCGAGTGGTTCTGCATAGGCTGTTTACTCGTTCGTGAACAGTGTCGTCAATGGTATCACAGGTCCCGTTGAGTCTCCTTTCCATAGCATCCATAGCCTCGTACAGCTCATGTTTGATCTCATCAACTTCTGCTGTAGTGCATGCTCTCTTCGCTGGTGGTGGCTCGATGTCGATCGATATTGGTCTAGGCCTGTCGATCGATGTTGCGTTTCTGTCACGGAGACCAAGATGATCTCGAACTATGCTCATGTCTTGTTGTAGCTCGTTCAGCTGTTGTGACAGTGTGTCCTGGTATCGCAGGATATGTGAACTGAAATTGTCATGCTTCATCTCGTATGTTTTCATCCTATCTTCCAGTGCTGCGAACCTTGTGTCGATCGATGGTGAAGACAGTGTGTCGATCGATGGAAAAGTAGCATTCTTAGCTTGATATTTCTTGCGAATTGATGCTAGCTCTTTCTAAAGAAGATCGATCCTCTTGCTTAACCATTTGACATTGTTGTTGAGAGGGTTGTAGACGTCTCCAATCCGTGTATTGATATAAGCAATCTCCCATTCATCTCCCTTAGGTGATGAACATTCTGGTCGGTCCTTGGATGAAGTCTTGCCGATGTCGATCGATGGTACAGGTACTCTGTCGGTCGATATTGGTGGCGTAACTTCCTTCTCAATCATGGTTAATATGTTTCCAAGCTCCACTCTTATCTTGGCAATATCACTCTGGAAATCCTTGTAGCTGATATCCAAGGGCTGGAAAGTGTCTTCCACCAATGTGTGCATGTTTGCCTCAAGGTCTGCCTGAGCTCTCCATACATCAGTCACCATATCATCTATCTCCTCTCTACTGTAAGGTATTGGTGGTGGTCTGTATGCATGGTAAGGGCGTGTGTGTACTGGAAGGCGTAAGCAACCTCTGTGAAAAAGTGATGCTCTCTCCAGAATTCTCCTTATTTGCTCCTTGGTAACATGGATGATTTCACCATCAACTCCTCTAGCATAGCCAAACTCATCTCTGTAGACACCATATTCATCCTTTGCTTCCCATTTGAATCTCCTGGATCCATCAGTACTGAAGGCACGTCGTCCAAACTCCAATCGTCTGTCGGGCGATCTGACTCTTGGTATGTCGATCGATCCGGGATATCCGCCGTCGATCGATGGTGATGAAATGATGTTGACCGATGGTGAACTCCTGGGTTGACCGAAGGTATGAGGGACTGTATCCTCCCTTGTGGTGACGTGGTGGTTGTCCTGGACGTGAGCTAGGATGTCTTGATGGCCACGTTGCTGTGTGAACAGGTTTTCTGGTCCATTAGCTACTTGGAGGATGTCTGCTATGTCTTCTCTGGTTATGTGCAGAACTCTTCCATCCATTGCTCTTGCATAGCCATATGTGTCCCTGAAAATTCCAAATTCATCAGGTGTTAATGAAAGGTTCCTGATATCATAAGGTTCATGAAATCGAGATTGAGCTCTGTTGATGGCGTCGATCGATGGTGCACGTCTAGCTGCATGGTTGGATCGATTGTCCATGGTGTTGCAGTCCTCCAT